>NW_026459700.1:0-79573 GCF_021730395.1 Mercenaria mercenaria
ATTCGCTGTGTCAAGAGTTTGGTCTAAATCAGTGTATTGAAGAAACCAATAAATTTCATAGAACACTCTTCTACTATCATTGCTCTTCAACTCCCGTGAACCACCCTGGATGAATATGGACATCAAGCGCAAAATTAGACAGAGGAAACACGCACACCGAAAGGCAAAATCTTCAAACTCAAACGCTCACTTCACAAAATTCCGCGAACTGCGCAATGGTGTTGTAAAAAACAAGGAAGAATATCCAACAGGGAAAGCAACGTTCAAAACACGCAGCCTCCCCAAAGACACACACGAACAACCCTCGCAAACAACACAGAAAATGAAACACCAAAGGACAAAACAAACAAATATAGGAACACAGTGGGGCACCGCCTTGGAACGGTCAGTGGCAAAACCACCATTGGGGAGTTTAAACCGGTTTATGGTGCACCTAACCTCACTCTTACCCTCACCATGTTCCAAAGTTACAAGACAGTGTAAATAAAAATAATCCCCGCCAGGTGAAATCCTAACATATGTAAAGGCAACAGAAGGTATGTTATGTAAAACACAAAGATGCCCTTTTAAATATAATATTAAAATGCAGTCCTTAAGAACCTAATACGCATGTACTCAATGCCTTTGCAGAAGACAGAGTAACAAGGAAAACACCCTTAATGGCCCGACGAAACAGGCCAGTAGACGGAAATCGAAATAGCTCAGTCCTGGTGGGATTTAAGAACTACTAATCATAGTGTCCTCCACCTGATCCGTCAGACACAATCAAAGAGGAAAGCGTCCAACGGTAAAAGGGTTGAACACCAAACATGCGGTGTGTCTCAAAACAGTTGGGTCATAACCTCTTTTCATAAAACGTTTAATTACTTTACTAAATACAAATGGAAAGTTGCCATGACCCAAAATCTTACGAAGCTTGTAAACCACATCCCCATAAAAAGCTGGTTTTGATATACCTTCCCGCAGAAGTGATTTTAAATTGCTATTGTATTTTAAAACCAAATCTGAATTACGATAGTAAAATGTAGAAAAGTATTTACGTAATTTATAATAACGGTAGCCCTGCTGAAGAAGCTTATTTGTAATAAATAAGTTACGTTCATTGAAATCTTCAACATGACTACATGCTCTTGCAAACCGAATTAACTGAGAAATATATAAAGTCTTATACGTCTTCATAAAAGTTTATACTACGAATATCTTGCCTCAAAGATAAAGTCTAGTAATCTTTCGTCTCGTGATTGGTGGCGAATTCTTAGATCTTTCAAATCTCCTTCTGTGCCCTTATCAATACCTCCTCTTCTCGACCCAGTCACGGGCGAGTTAGTTTTTGACGACCAGGAAAAGGCCAACGTTTTGAACGATTTCTTTGCCCAACAATCCTAAACTGATGACTCAAACAATCAGCTACCAGCTATTCCAATCGAAGAGCCTGAACAGATTCTGGACTTTCTTGTAATACATCCCTCTGAAGTTATTGATGCTATTAAGTGTTTAGATGTAGCCAAGGCGTCTGGTCCTGATGGCATTAGCAACCGAGTTCAACTTTAAGCCATAATGTTTCAATATTTGTTTTGCTAGTTAGCATTTATGATAGTAATTTCATATTCCCGTACGCAACTGCATAGGTAAAAAATAGCGACTTTTTAAACCAGACAAAATTACTACTTTTAATTACTACTGCTCAAAATGAAGCTCTGCTAAGTAAGTTTTAGATTATTACTAGATAAATTTTACGTACACATTTTCACAATATTTCAAATTTTGTTCACCATTTTTACTCAATTTCACAGATTAATGAAACAGCTTATTTCAATGATATGTATCTAAGATTGTATATTCAATGCCTGTCATCATTGTATGTAATTCATCTGTAAGGAGAGGAACTATTTAGTTAATTCTACCGTTCCAATCCTTTTGCTGTTGTGAGTATATTTGTCAGTTGTCATGCATAAATGTACATTAGAAAATAAATATGTTTAAACCAAACACTTATATCACATGCCAAATATCAAAGCTCTAGAGAAAAGGATTTTTAAAGTCTGATAGCTGAAAACCTATTTTTAACTAAAAAGACACGTATGTGCAATGAACCATAAGCAATTAGACAACTTTGAAAGAGGGCTTCTCGGAGATCATTGGTTAAGTTTGATCAAAATCAATTCAGTGGTTTTGGAGGAGATATTGTTTAAAGACATTGTTGATGAAAAGTTACCACACCCTCCGGCGGCCATGTTTTTATGACGAATCAGAAAAATTTGAACAGTATTTGTAGAAGGTCGCACAAGCACAATTTTTGTAAAAACATATTAGAGTCGGGCCAGCAGTGAGTTTCACGCAAGAAGATATTTAAAGTTGACTTTATATATATATGTTTTTTTGACGAATCAGTATAATTTGAAAAATCTTGGTAGAGGGTCACACAAGGACCATTTGTGTAAAATCATTCTAAAATCGGGCAAGCAGTTTCACATCTGAAGATTTTTAAAGTTTCCACTATATACATATAGGGAAAAGTGACCACGCCTTCTGGTGGCCATGTTTTTAGACGAATGGGTATAATTTGAACAAACTTGGTAGAGGGTCACACAAGGACTATTTGTGTAAAATTATTTTAAAATCGGGCAAGCAGTTTCACACAAGAAGATTTTTGTTTAAATTTCCATTATATACATATAGGGAAAAAAGACCATGCCCTCTGTTGCCCATGTTTTTTAACGAATCGATATAATTTGAACAATCTTGTTAGAGGGTCACACAAGGACCATTTGTGTAAAATTGTTCTAAAATCGGGCCAGCAGTTTCACACAAGAAGATTTTTAAAATTTCCAATATATACATATAGGGAAAAGGGACCACGCCCTCTGGCGGTCATGTTTTTTGACGAATCAAAATTATTTGAGCAATCATGGTAGAGGGTCACACAAGGACCATTTGTGTAACACTATTTTAAAATCTGGCCAACAATTTCAGATAAGAAGATTTTTTTTTATTTCCACTATATATATTATAGGATAAAGCAACCACGCCCCTGGCGACCTTGGTTTTGACGAATCGGTATAATTTGAACAATATCAATATAGGGTGACACAAGGGACATTTGTGTAAAATTATTTCAAAATCGGACCATCGGTTAAGGAGATGTCGTTTGAAGTGTTTTTTTCTTTTTATAGCTCTTGCGGCCCCTATGTGCAACCAAGCGGAACCGCTTAAATAACTTTGGCAAAGAACCTCCCAAAAACATCATGGCCAAGTTTCATCAAAATCCATTCTATGGTTTTGGAGGAGATATCGTTTAAACACAATTGTTGACAAAGGACGGACGACTTGACAGACGGACGGACGACGACCGAGGGACACAGCATGATCACAATAGCTCACCATGAGCACTTTGTGCTCAGGTGAGCTAATAAATGTTTGTGTGATTCAAAACAATATACGTTCACTTATTGCTCGCGCACATATGCTTCTATTAGTTCTAAGATAACCTGAAGAGGTGAAAGACAGTCACAGGAAACATACAAAATTCGCCATGAATAAAACAACTTATGGTCATACATTAAGTCCTTAAAATTGTTTGTTTTCTGTATCCCGACTTACCCTAATTTTTTGGCTCGACCCTAAATGTTTTATGGCCTTAGAAACTGCTGTCCAATTTTTAACAAAAAGTTGCAAAACTGCACTATTTCTGCTTTAAACATGGTCAGTGATGTACAAAATCAACTTACTGATTCTCTGAAGGCATAACCCCCTTATATGTATTCACTTTTTGAGACAAAATAGTTTCCTAAAAATCCAACTTAATAATAAATAAATAAAAAAATATACTGACTTTTTAAAGCATGTTATCGGAAACAAACAATTATTTTTACGTCTAATTGTACGCCAGCGCGCCACCACTATTGTATAGCTCCACCACTGATGTGATAGCGACACAACTTTCAACAAAATACTGGCACATTTATGCATCAAAATTTAGTTTGAATACAAACGTACAATCGTCCGACATCCCAATTTACATGATATATTAACACAATTGCAGTCAACTTATAGCAGAAGTATTTCATATGGCACTACATTCTTCAATTTTCGAAAAAAACTACATTAGAGATAGCTGCACCGCGGAAACACCAACAGCTCCTTTCCTTATCACGACTTTTTGGTGGTGGTGCTAGGGTTTAATAACCGTGTACTAAGTGCACAAAATGTTTACTACAAGTACATCAAGTACAGCTTACACACAAAAATATGAAGGAACGGATGCGCTAAATAATTTTATTGATAAAAATTGACCAGACCGTCAATTTTCTATCTGTCACTGCCATTTTAATGTATGTCCTTTAAAATTATTGAAACAGAAAACGTAGCGTTTTTGAACTTAATTTTGACTGAAACAGGAAAATTAGTCAAAGCTATTGCTTAATTTTAACATTTAAATAACGACCATCTTTATCTATTTAAATTGTTATGCTATGCTAAAAGAAAAGCAAGTACAACTTACCTTGAACATATACTGACACATTGTTACTTATGATGACTCCTGGAGAGGGTGTGTCAACATCACACTTGTACTTGTCTCCGTCATTCTGTCTTGTTACTTTTTTGATGGTCCATGTATATTGTTTGCTGTTAGGACAAGTATAGTTATACAGACTGGTATCAACATTAATTACTACAGCCCTACAACCTGCTGCTATTATACCGATATTATTAATTGTACTTCCAGATCTTTTGTAAATACTCCATGAAAAGTATGTAACAGTTTCATCCCCACTGTAAGTGCATGTAAGAGTCACAGAATTGTTCTCAGATGCAACAGCTGTTGATGGTGACAATACCACATCAGCCCAAACAAATCCTGAAAAAAAGATCTAAACCAAATTAGAAACGCCTTCCTCCGTCAGAGCCTTACGCTAAATCCAACTTACAGTTTTACAGATGATTACTTATGGAACAAAGTAAATTCATCAAAAGCCTAAGCTAAACTCTGAAAATTTGGTGATATTTAAGGAAAGCTTCCTTTATGTTTAAATAACGTTATGAAAATTTATCTAAACTTAAATAAATGAAAGAAAACATTAGTATCATTACATATTAGCAAACAGCAAATATTAATGTCTAATTCTGACATTGAAGTACAAATATTTCATGTTCAATCTCGTATAACTTCACCTCAACGGCAATGAGTTAGTTTAAGAAATGTGTATGTATAAATTTGATTAGGAATTCTATGTTCTGATTTTTGAATCCCCAACGCTTTTTTTACAAAGACGGTAAAATACTAAACGAAGCCTACAAGTACTTGCTCGAAATCTTAGAATATTTTTATTAATACTTTATGCTAAGTATACCAGTAGTAGAAAACACAGTATATGGTTTACAGTAACGGCCACACAAATTCCAAATGCGTTATCTCAAAAATGTACTATATTGTTTTAGAACCCTTTTTCCGTGTTATATTGCCTTATATACTACTTGTTCCATCCATAAATTTTTATGTTGGTATTAGTTCAGACCCTAATGTTAAAATGGCCAGTGTTGATAAATATTTGAGGAAAATAATGCGAAAACAAATGCCAATATATACTCGGAAATGCATACTGAACAGTTTGTATAAAGTAACTATTATTCCTATTATTTATGGCTGTCAAGATTAGTCGTAATCATTATTGTAGGACAATTTTGTTCATCTGACCTGACGGAACATAGCGCTGATATACACAACTATACTTTATACTGTACCGACAGATACCGTTATATTTCATGAAAATCAAATTAGTTTACTCATATACTCGTATAAGAAGTGTTCATAAATAAAATATCATCATGTGCACGCATTGAAATGCCTTTAATAGTACAATCAATCACAGACGCCTTATTATTATAAGTGCACAGTTTGGTTACTGTTACATCATTAAGTCTTATTGGCGGCTGATTTCTTTGAATGTAGCTTTCCCTGTTGGAGACTCTTCTTGTTTCTTTAGCCATACTGTGTACTAATTCTTTATGATACATATCAACATTTTAATTTTTTAAATGCTCCTGCTTGGTATAAAATGAAATGGAAAGAAAATGAAATGCAATGGTAAAATCTGAAGCGAATCAATAGAGTTATACTTATTTTGATATATTTGGTATAATATCAAATATAATATGTTTTACAATTTACACTAACAGCCGTAATGCCATAATACACGTTACGAAACATTATGCCAGACGAGATGTTTGCAGCACTTTGGCCGCGGGATGTTCGCACCACTTTGGTCACGGGGTGATAGCAGCACTTTGCTTGCGGGTGTTAGCAGCAACTTGTTTTCGGGAGCGCTTTGTTCGAGAGATGTTTGCAGCACTTTGCTAGCATGATGTTTGCAGCACTGTCCGCGGGATTTTCGCAGCACTTTGGTCGTGTGATGTTTGTAGCACCTTGTTTCTGGGATGTTCCCAGTACTTTGGTCAGAGAGATATGATTGTAACAAGTGCTCGCGTCACACAATGTCATTTCCAGAGATTATTTCAATTAAGTATTCAATGATAATGAGTTGCAGTTATCACTTTTATTCTTTTAACAATAATATTTGATTTATTGTTATCTGCATATCAAAATAATCAAAGACGTATTGTGCTTTTGTTCATGTAGTATGTGAATTAATATTATAAATAACAGTTTGCCATCCTTTCACACGGCCTTTCACACGGCTTACACTAAAAATAACATTTCTGAGATTAAGAGAACACGAATACACTCATCCATTCCCCATCAAGGATCTAGATTTCATTTTCCGACGGTCGATCTCTTTGAGATTTAATAACTTTACATATGTTTCAATGACACTGTTCACTGTTCACTGGATCATACAAACCACATATTGACGGTAAATATTTGTTTTTTGACTGATTATTGGCGTAGTAACGTTATCGGTGCACATAAAATGAAATAAACTACCATGTTATAACTGTGCAAAAATACTGCGTTGAAAGTATCATTTTATCAATTAATTTCTTATCAAATATTGATAGAACATAGTGCAAATTTATTTGTTAACTGCAGTTATGTCTTTGGTAATATTTGAAAAGATAAACTACATATAATGTATTAAAATGATAGCATTATTTCTCCACCTTACTAAAGTCAGGATAATACCATTTAACATAACCACTAATCGCTGATTCTTTCCGATGTGTATACGAGAATACGTCAATAAACATCAAGGAATGAGACACCAGAAAAAAGAAAGAAACAATGTATCGAAACCTGTAGAAACCGCGGTTCATCCGCAATTCGCACAGGGTAACAGGGTAACGTGTTCGTTCATTTCGAAAGTAAGCGGGAGACAGTTTTTAAGTCTTGACACCAAGTTTAACTGTATTACTTCCGTTATTGAAATTTGTAATGATGCATAAGCAAGATTCCTGCCAATAGTAATGATATATAACCAGTCACATTGATAGCATGCCATTACTAGCATGCAGTTGGAAATTTATGACACAGACAAACAGACACAGACATTAGCTTTTTTAAAAAGCTTGTCTGTGGTCCGTTTATCATGCTGATGTTCAATGGATGGGTGTCTGCCTTCCAGTGCATTTGCGATTGCTTTCATAGAAAGCAAGGTAAAAAAAGCCTCATAGGATTCGAAAGCTTCGATCATTTCATTTTTATTTTTTTATTTTACAAACGTCTTATCGTAATACCGACGAGCTGGAGATATGATCCTGAAAAACATTTATTTCTCTAAATGCATGGCATTTATTTATTAAATAGTATTTTACAAGTTATTTTGAATGGATTAAGCGGCTTCTTGTTTTCTACCAGATGGACCAATAGTACTTTAGAGTTATTGTGGTATTAACATGAAAACAAAGACATTATATAGCAGGTTTAATTTTGTTGTGTCATGTGTTTTTAAAAATATTCTTCTGACAGCGTAGAACTTTCTTAAGGCTTTAAAAAGGAATAAATACTTTCGAATGTAAGTAAGAAGATTTGTTTTGTTTTAACGTTGCACCGACACAATTATAAGTCCTATGGCAATTTTCCAGCTTTTCATGCTGAATATGGAGCAAACACTATTGCAGGCAATAGCGGGCGGGCACCTGGGTATATTTAAAGACATTCCGTTAACTAGAAGTCTTCCTCAAATAAAAGAATTTTCCGCCCCGAATGAGGTTTTGAACCCAGAGCGATGGGAGACAAGTGATTTGGTATCTGTGACCATAACCACTTGGCCACGGTGGCCCCCGGTAAGTACCTGCGTGTAGATTTGCTTGTTTATTTACTTAGTTTAATCTTTCGCTTTAGCAATTAGTCAATTTGCATATACCTATTCTTCCAGTTTGTTAGTTAATATTATATTTTATTGTACTATAATTATTTCATTTATATGCTAACGTTAAAATTGATGCCAAATTCTAAATTGCAGTACATTTGGATGTTATCTTAGCAGAGATTGTGTGTATAAAACGGTAAAACTTGTCCCCCTTCCTTTTAATAAAAAATAACGAGTGATGTATTTCTCAAAATAGCAGATTTTGTTTTTCTTCCCTTATCTCCATTCATCACCGATTACACTCAATAAATGCATGGTAAGTATAGTTCAGTAATTAGGAACAAACAAAATATATTATGCCAGAATACTTAATTTGAAGTTATGAAATTTATCGCCTTATGCATACTACCAAACCTTATACGTTTTTGTAACCCAGAGCATATGTTGCAAGGCTGCAATATATTAATGGACGTTATGGTCCTAAAGGACCAGAAATAAAAACAACACCGAGTCCGTAAAACAATATGATAGAAGATTCGTAAAACAATATGATAGAAGAGTATGAGTTTGACTGAGCATAATTAAAAGTTGCTTTCCGGATGGTGCCTTACTATATAAAAAGTGTGCCAAGCATTATGTACATGTAATTTCCCGTATACTTCGCTTGCTTTATGATCACTCAATGTTTGCTGTAAGGCCTGACCTAGTTTGGAGACACGGTCGGCAGACTCTTTGAGAGATCTACCATATCGGCGGTTTCTTTGCGTCGGCACCGGCTATTCTTAGCTAAAAACAATGTCCAGATCGGTAGAGGAGGCGAAAAAATCGTGATGTCATCCATGATAATAAGTAGAACACGGAACATAAGAATGTCTATTGTTTACTTTTTAATTATCAGCGATTTTGCTCGCAAACGCGATGAAATTAGTTGATAGAGCACTGACAAGGAACATGAGCCCGACATTTTCGACAGTCATTAACGAGTTTTTGCTTTGGTATCATACATATCAAGCGAACTATTTGCGTTTATTTTTCAATATTCTTCCAAGCAATAAGAACAAATAGGCCAAAATGAAAAGTATTTATTCAAAACCCTTTACTTTCGGTTTTGTACGGGCACCAGCGGTCTCTTTGATACACTGGCAGGTTCTCTGCATTACACACAGGCAGGCTCTATGCTAATGACTATTTGGACACCTGTTTGCTCATCGTACTAAGGACATATGGACAAGGAAGACTGTTGTCATTACATTCACTAAACAAAAATGTAAATAAACACATACTTAAATGCTCTTTAAACTTCCAAAATACATAGTTATATCTAGCTACTTTAGAAACAACTAACTTGCCCTGAAAAAACTTGTAGATTTTCGTTATTTTTCAGCTAGGAGGTACAGATATATTAAACGTTTTTAAATAACTAGAACGTTCTTCGAACAGAAAGTACGTAGATTAAGTTTAGAAACAGTTCAAAATGGTCATATTACAACTTGGTCCCTATTCCTTTGACTCGCATCACAGGAAATTTGAGAGGAGAAACAACTTATCAAAATAGCTTTCCTTGGTGTAAATCGGCTGTTCATAGCAATAAACAAACAGATATCTAGTAGATTTTGTGAAACGTAGTGTGTATGTAAAGGTTTGAACATCCGAAATTTAATTCTGCCCTGTGACTTTTCCGACATCTTCAGGATTCCTGGCTAAATAAAACAATTTACATCTAAATAGAAAACTTATCACTTCAACGTAAATCTTTTAAGTATCTTAAATTATGGGTCGAGAGTAAACTCATTTTCAGATTTTTTTTTTTTTTGCGTTTTGAAATAAGGCGTTTAGGTTGACAGTTATAAAAAATCAGATGCACACAACAAAATAATTAAGCTATAATGTGTCCAAGTAGTCATTAGCTGAAAGCCTGTCTGTGCATCAAAACTGGAGTGCAGAGTGTCCGCCGGTGCCCCGACAAAACCGAAAAGACTGTGGAAAAGATCGGGCTAGTGTTCCATGTCAGTACCCCATCAACTAATGTCATCGAAATTTAGAGCAAAATCGTTGATAATTAAAAAGTAAACACTACAATACATAGTAAAGAAATTCTAATATTCCGTGTTCTACTTGTTTTTGAGGACCACACCTATTATCATGTATGGCTCCTGGATTTTTCGCCGGCCTGGACTGGACTCTGTTTTTAGCAAAGAATAGCCGGTGCCGACGCAAAGAAATTGCCGATATAACAGACTTCGCAAAGAGTCCGCCGATATGGATATGCAGCGTGTAGGTTGTTTATTTTCTATGATGCTCCGGAATTAGTCCAAGAAAAAGGGCACTTTTCTGTACCTTTTCAGCTAAAGCAATATTTTATTTCATTTGACAGCAAAAAATATGCATATTTAGGAAATCTATTTCTAAATTGCCAAAGAGCGTGGAATCACAAAATGGCCGCCATAATTTTTCAAATTTCCTTTTATTTAAAACAGAAAGCCATTCAATATTGAAATTAATTAATTTTATCATGAGATTGATTTAATCGCATAGAAAACATCATTTTCTAAATATCTTTGCCCTTTAATTTCTACTTTATGAGATAGTTGTAGAAATTGTAGAAATAATGCCTTAAAATGGACATAAGTAGTGTAATTTTTACGATTTTCCACAGTTACACAATCTGTCAATATTTGTCCATTCAAAAGCGTTCATGAAAAAGAATGTTGCGGTAACTTATATATATATTTTTTGCATACCTTTACTCGAATATAATGCGTAGTTTCTTGCCATATATCTCATATTAAGCAGAAATAATATGTTTGTTTACGCATAACCAACATGTCGAAAATTTGTTTAGCTCACATAATGACCCTCACATTAGACATTTACGGATTAAGTCTACGTGGACTATGGACACCTAAGGCGATAGGTTTTTCAAGGGGACCGTCTCAACATAGTTTAATTATATTATGCGCGATATGAAAGAGTTTATAACGGCAATAGGGTTTGAGTTATTATATCATCACTATGCGGTAGGTGATATAAATTTGGATGTGCCTGTTTTTAGCTCGACTTTTCGAAGAAAAAGTAGAGCTATTGCACTCGCTCCGGCGTCGGCGTCTACACCAGGAAAAATAATCCCCATAACTCTGATTGAATTTTGATAGAATTATGCCCCTTTTAACTTAGAGTTTTTGGTTAAAGTTTGTGATAAAGTCAAATATCTCTGTTACTATCAAAGCTATTGACTTGAAACTTAAAATAGTTATTTACTATTGAAGTCTACACAAGGAAAAACAATCCCCATAACTCTGATTTGAATTTTTACAAAATTATGCCCCTTTTTAATTAAGAATTTTCTGTTAATTTTTTTGATCAAGTCAAATATCTTTGTTACTATCAAAGCTATTGACTTGAATCTTAAAATACTAATTTACTATTTAAGTCTACACGCGTAGAAATAATCCCCATAACTCTGATTTGAATTTTGTTAGAATTATGTCCCTTTTAACTTAGAATTTTTGGTTAAAGTTTTTGATAAAGGCAAATATCTCTGTTACTATCGAAGCTATTGACTTGAAACTTAAAATAGTTATTTACCATCAAAGGCTTCACCAGGAGAATCTATCCGCAAAACTCTGATTGATTTTGATAGAATTATGCCCCATTTTAACTTAGAATTTTTGGTTAAAGTTTTTGATAAAGTCAAATATCTCTGTTACTATCAAAGCTATTGACTTGAAACTTAAAATAGTTATTTACTGTCGAAATCTACACCGAGAAAAGCAATCCCCATAACTCTGATTTGGATTTTGACAGAATTATGCCCCTTTTTAATTAAATGTACTAAATTGAACAAATATGTATGTCATTACAGAATAACTGTAGAACATTCAATCGCAGAATTGAAGTGTTACAAGAGCGTAAGCTCTGTATGGAGGCACTCACGACAGCGACTTTCAAGAACCGTACATGTCTGTGCATCCCTTGTGTGTAGAAGAAAACATATCGGATTGATTGTATAAACTGAAAACTGTCAACAAGAAATGAATTTCATTTCATTCATGTGTATGCCATAATACAGTATAAATGGGAAGATTTTTTATTTTGATTATTTTCCTATCTTCCGTTCATTTATCTAGTAAAAAAGCTGTCCATCTCTTTACTCCATCCACTACTGACAAATTGAAACAATAAAGTTATACGAATACAAAGTCTTTAACGCTAATACAGAAATAACAAGTGCTCCGCCAAGCGGGGCAATATACGCCCGAAGGATTCTTCCGTTCATTTATCTAGTAAAAAAGCTGTCCATCTCTTTACTCCATCCACTACTGACAAATTGAAACAATAAAGTTATACGAATACAAAGTCTTTAACGCTAATACAGAAATAACAAGTGCTCCGCCAAGCGGGGCAATATACGCCCGAAGGATTATATCAGGGGATGGGAGCAAAATTTAAAGAACTTTACTGTTGAAGCCCAAACGAAAAAGACGACAAAGGGAAGAAATTCCCGGAAAAATTCTAAGTCCACTAAAATCATTACCAGGTACAGATATGTCAAAATACACCTTAACTTTGCAGGTACCATCCATGTTGTACCACAGAAAAGTGGTATCGATTTTTTCCCTACGACCAGTAATAAAAATGTTACAAAATAACCTATTTATAGTAACATAAAAGGGAAGTAATTCAATAAAAATAATTGTAAGTGAACAAAAAATGGATATGCCAAATAAAACCAAGAGCACCACAATGCAAAGCAACATAAACACAAAACAAAGTCATGTGACCTTTGACCCCTAAGTGTGACCTTGACCTTGAAGCGGGCCATGCGCTCTGCACGTCGTCTCAATGTGGTGAATATTTGTGCCAAAGTTCTTTAAAATCCTTCAAGCAGTTCAACAGTTACGCATCGCACTCGAAACAAAGTTATATGACCTTTGACCCCTTAGTGTGACCTTGACCTTGTATCTAGCCATCCAAAACATGAGCTCTGCACGTCGACTCGATGTGGTGGACATTTGTGCATTGTTTTTTTAAAATCCCTCATACAGATCAAGAGTTACAGAGCGGACACGAAACAAAGTCATATGACCTTGACCCCTAAGTGTGACCTTGACCTTAAAGCAAGCCACCTGATACAGGCGCTCTGCACGTCCTCTTGATGTGGATAACATTTGTGTCAAGTTTGTTTAAAATCCTTCATTGAGCGGAGTCGACACAAATTGTTAACGGACAGACGGACAGACAGAAAAACAGACAGACGGACAGACAGACAAACAGACAGACAGACAGACAGACAGACAGACAGACAGACAGAACACCTGTGGTATCCCAAAATACGTCCCTTCGGGCGTATAATAACAACAAAGGAATGGAGACGCAAGATATTACGTTTTCTACAGTTTTCACAATGTTTTACCTGCTGACCTACATTTGATCCCAACTGACCCAGTTTAGATTTTTTCATGTTGGACGACGACGACGATGGAATACGGATACATTGCGATCAGACTAGCTCATCTTTTCAACTTTGTCGCAGATGCGCAACTTATAATATTGAAGAACATTTCAGGAAAGTGTTATGACGCTAGATCAAATACTTTTTGCGATATGTATAACAAAACATTTCTCTGGCGAACAGACGGACGGACAGACAAATCCAAATATTATCCTGTGCAGTGACATATTAAGCCAGACCTTACCATCATTATAGGAATGTTTTCCTACCAAACATAAATTAAAATTATCATGTTGAGACGGTCCCCTTGAAAAATATATCGTCTTAGGTGTTCACAGTCCACGTAGACTTAATCCGTAAATGTCTAATACCGTATTTCAACAGGACCTGGACTTAAAAATCAACAGACAGTGTTATTCAGGTAATGGTTCAAATAAATAAAGAAAAGAAACTTTCAACTTGTTGTTTGAGTGTTAGACAATTTTATGACTATAAACCTATTGTTTCTTACAAACGACCAAAGAATATTCAAGGTGTTTTAAGTCGTCATTCTAAGCTGATCAAGAAAGACATAAATGGTAGTGTAAGTAAATGTTATAGACGTCGCTGTACACACTGTTTAACTATCAATTAAGATAAGTTATTTCTTAATTCCACCAATTAATCTTGTTATAATGTTAGACATGATCTGTCATGTAGTTCAACTGATGTTATTTACTTGATGATATGTAATAAATGTTTGAAACGGTATATTCGGCAAACGCATCAGCAATGTTCACAGAGAATGAATAGTCATAGATTTGATATAAATCATTATCCGCAAACTAATATTTCTGAACATCTTAATTCTCAAGGACATACTATCTAGGATTTCTCTTTTATGTCAATCGATAAAGTAATTAATCCTTGGAAAAGGCTTTTAAAAGAGACTTTGTCATTGACGTCGTTCTGACGTTGACGTCATTTCCTCTGTTATCTGTTTTTGAATACTGAAAAAGGCTAATGTTGACGAAAAATGAAGTGATTTGTTCTAAAAATCTTTTCGTAGTTTTGACTATTTATCATACTGATAACATGTTATGTCACAAGAGACTTATAAAATATTATGGCTGTATTTTGACATTTGCTTTATTCAATACCTATGCTCATTTCTTACCTACACAGTCCTATAATGATGTATACCGTTTAACAATATTTTTTCATTAACTTTCTTCCTTCTGTCGTTAAACGGGTTGTTACTACCTCATCAAGTTCTGTTAAATATAAAGTTTTTATTATTTGGAATAAGCGTAATAAATCATAGTATAGTGTGTGTTTCAAAAACATTACTAAAACTTTAGAGATCATATAGTTTGTTATCATTTATCAGTAGATAATTTCTACTTACTTTCAGAGTTCTAGATTTGCATTTTATTAAATACCAAGTCCATCGCATACAAACATATTTTTTGTCATTGTTTCTTACCCACTATTAACAAATACTATGAATGTTCAGCATTTGATATAAAAAGAATAATAAGCAAAAGCTGATAAAATGATAAGAAGTCCTGATAATATCTGACATACGTAATCTCCTATTGACGATAAACAAGTTTATTTTATACATGAAATACTGGAAAATATTGGTGAAATATAATGCATATTTTCACTGTATTTATTTTTTTACTGCAGTAAACATATTTTTTTCTATATTTTTACTGCAGTGAAACATATTTTCGACATTTTCACTGCTTTTCCGGAACTTCTTTGGTATTTTGGGGCAAGTTACGTTGATAGGTAAACCATTTGAAGGGGAAAACTGTATATGGATAGTGAAGCAAACTATTTCAAGACAAACTCTAGAATTTACGATGATTGCAGCCGCCTACGGTACATTCTAACCCGTATTTGTACGAGTACACGATATTTAACCTTTCGCGAAGGGACAATACTTGGGAGAACGTTTGAGAAACGGAAGAAAAGAAAACCACAACAACATGTCAAAATTATCGAGAACTGCGTGTTGTACGCAACCAGTGAAAACTTATTTGTATTCCGTCAACTGTCTCTTTAGCTGATAAATGTACCTTAACTTTTGACTTATGAGCCAGTATCATTACATTTCTGTTAAACTGTGTTGGGACTATTGTCTGCTTGAAAACTCTGCCCTTCTTCTCCTTAGAGGTTCAGTTAAGATCCGCAATTCAGACCACCCTGGGGACTGGTAAAAAGTGATCTTATTATCGAGACCCCACACAATACTGCTCAGATAAGGCGTTTAATGCATAAAATATCAATGGTCATTGCTCTGGGGAATGTTGAGCAGTTACTTTTTATATGAAACTGTTAATGAACGTTTATCAGTTAGCAAATTACAAAACATATTATAAATAACTTATTTAGGTACACGATGTAGTTTAATACATGTAATTCCATTGCTACCATTGTATATACAGTGTGCATTGAATTAAATGTACACTGTATTTGGAATTATAATGATCATGTTCGTAAACTATATAATAGAAAATATAAATTCAAACCTTGGCGGAAATTTCACCATCGAAGAAACAAAACTATTTCTTATGCTACAAACCATCAGACAAACAGTTCTATAAACAGAAGGCTTCATGTCATCCGGCACATACCAAGAAGGCATTGGCCCATGTCCTAGGTATAAGAATTAAAAGAATTTGTGAAAAAGAACCTCACACTGGCCATAGCTTTATCAGATAAAGTGGTGCCAACGTTGTTTGAGCGGTGAATTTTACGCCGATCAGATGGGGGAAATATGGTCGATACTACAAATTTCCGGTATTGTAAGGATGATTTAAAGGAATTTCTACCTGTTAAATAACGGATCAAATGAAAATGATGGGTGCACCTGGAGCGCAAATGTGTCTGTTTTATTACATGTGTCCATTTTGCTGAGATTTTTGTCGTTTATTCAAACACTTCTGTACAGTCCGGCGGGGGAAGGAGATTTTTGACAGTTTTTGACAATATCGCCTCAAATAGAACTTTTCAAACACTTTTTATGTAAAGAGCTACTTCTTAAAACAAAGCTTGTGTATTTTCATAGAATTATTCAGGGTTATTTCTGAAAAATCGGCCGAAAACCTAATGCAACGCCGTTTCGAGTGGGTCGCTATGCAACGCAATCAAGTGAACACCGTTCTGTGTCTTACTTGCGTCTTATCCGTCTTAAAAACAGTCATTAAAGCCTAACAATGAATAAATTTAGAGAAGTTTTATATCATTATAATGATCCCGCCATTTCTAATATAATTATTGTGCTTTTACATTTTTTATGCTCGCTTAACATTTAACATATTGTTGCGGATATTGTCAAAAAATCAACACAAAAACATAAAGCAAGGATGAACACCAAACAATATCATTAAGTAAAATAACAGTAATTGTTCGTAAAAACAAGAACCAGTTTAAGGATGTTTATCTCCTCCACGAATGGTACTGAACAGCATGCCAAGAGCTGGTTGACTCCTTAAATCAGTATAGTTAAAGTTTGTTACTTTTTAGTCCCTTATAACCAATACATTGCGATTTCATTACTGATTTGTTGTGCCTTTAAGCTGTTCATACAAAATAAATAAAGTTTAGTCCATGATAAAAGTATTGATCAGTTGTTTGTACATATTTTCGTTCATATTCCTGTTGTAGTGTTCATTTATTTTCAGAGATAAATCACAGAGAACGTTAAAATTGGCCAGGAAAAGATAAAAATTTATTTGTCTTCCATAAAAACAGATCAAGAAACGACGTAACAAACTTCTAAGGTTGCCTTTCAAAAACAAAAATACAAATGAAATACAGACACCAATGAAAGAAAATAAACGGACTAGCAATAATACTAAGAGAGACGTGTCACAGCTGTACTATTTTACTGTCTCTAACCAAAGAAGAAAATCGATGTTTGCCAACGGGAACTTTTTCGATTTGATAAGAGTTAGAAAGTTGTTTCAGGATAGCCTTGTCGCTTGCAATGTCTGTATCTACAAATCTGTTTTTTACTCTGTTAATTCTTCAAACATTTCATCAGATAAAGCTCTTGCTTCTAATTCCTTATTGTGAGCAGGTTTCTTTCTTGATATTTTGGTGCTTGAAGTTGGAGTTAGCAGAATTTTCGTTTTTGTATGTTTTTTTTTATTCACTTTGAGGACATGGAGAACGTCTCTCTTAGTATTGCTGGTCCGTTTTGTTGTTGTTGTTGTTTTTTTCATTGGTATCTGAATTTTATTTGTATTTTCAGTTTTGAACGGCGACCATAGAGATTTATTACGTCGTTTCTGTTTTATGGAGGAGAAATAAAAGCTTGTATTTCCCCTGGTCAATTTTAACGGTCTCTGTGTTTTATCTCTCTGGAAAAAAATGAACGTTTCACCAAGAATTTGAATGAAAATATAAACAAACAACTAATCAATACTTTTATCATGGATCAAATTTGATATTTTTTGTATGAAGCGCTTAAATGCACAACAAATCAGTAATGAAATTGCAATGTATTGGTTTTAAAGGACTAAAAGTAACAAACTGTAACTATATAGATTTAAAGTGTCATTAAAGAGTCAACCCGCTTTTGGCATGCTGTTCAGTACCATTCGTGGAGAAGATAAATATCCGTGAACTGGTTCTTGTTTTATCGAATTAATACTATTATTTACTTAATCATACTTAATGATACTGTTCGATGTTCATCCTTGCTTTATGTTTTTATGTTAATGTTTTATGTCAATGTCCGCAAAAACATGTTAAATGTTAAGCGAGCATAAACATGTAAAGGTACAATGTACTAGAAATGGCGGGATCATTTATAATGATATAAAACTCTCTAAATTTATTAATTGTTAGGCTGTAATAACTGTTTTTAAGACGGATAAGACTTCGCAAGTATGACACAGAATGGTATCCACTTGATTGCGTTGCATAGCGACCCACTCGAAACGGCGTTGCATTAGGTTTTCGGCCGATTTTTCAGAAACAACCCTGAATAATTCTATGAAAATACACATGCTTTGTGTTAAGAGGTACCCCTTTACATAAAAAGTGTTTTAATAATTACTTGTTCCCGATAAACACTATATTTAAGGCGATATTGTCAAAAACTGTCAAAATTCTCCTTGCCCCGCCGGACTGTACAGAAGTGTTTGAATAAACGGCAAAACTCTCAGCTAAATGGACACATGTGCTAAAACGTAGACACATTGGCGCTCCAGATGCACCCATCGTTTTCATTTGATCAGTTATTTAACGGGTAGAAATTCCTTTAAATCATACTTACAATACCGGAAATTTGTAGTATCGACCATATTTCTCCATCTGATTGGCGTAAAATTCACCGCTCAAACAACGTTGGAACCACTTGATCTGATAAAGCTATGGCCAGTGTGAACCTGACTATATCAAACACAGAGGAGAACTGAAACAACAGTTCAGAAAAAGAGGATATAGTAGTAGAGAACTTGAACAACAGCTGCAACGGGTCGATAAATTAGACAGGCAGGAATTATTAAAAACAAAAAAGAAGACTAAACCAGAAGAAAAGAGAGCCCCATTGGTGCTGACCTATTCCAAAATGTTACTAGATATACGAAACATCCTGCGAAAACATCAAAAAGTACTCTATAATTCAGAACCTATAAGAACTGTCTTCCAGGAACCATCATTGTTAGCCTTCAGAAGAGATAAAAACATTCGTGATGTATTGGTACATGGCAAAACTAACAGAGCTTTTAGATCTTCTCCTGATATATGTTCCTGCGACATTTGCCTACTGATATTTAAAGGGGAGGTAGCTGACACCAGGAACAGACACACATACCAGACAGTAACACATACCAGTTGTAGTGATACCAATCTAGTGTATGGATTAGTATGCAAACCATGCAATAAAACAGTATATATGTCGGGGAAACTGAGAGGAGTCTGAAAGAAAGAATAAGTGAACATTTGCGAGATATCAGACAGCAGGGGCCGTATTCATGAAACATCTTAAGTATAAGTTTTGAATTAAGTTTAAGATTTTACTTAAGTTTGTGGTGATTTCAGCTTAAGTCTAAGTAAAAACTTAAGTCCTATTTATAAAACAGCTTAAACTTAAGATACGTAAGAAATGACTTAAGACAGAAAACAAAATGGCGTCGTTAGTACGATTAAAGTGTTGTTTTTCAGATAAAAGCACCCAATCCATAATTGCGCATGTTGTATCTGTCTAAAAATTAATGTTGCTTTTTTAATGTTTTCGTCCACAATAAAAGCCAAGAATTACTACTTAAGTTGTTTTATGAATAACAAATATACTTAAGTAAAATAAATTTCTTACCTAAGTAATACTTAAGTAAATAATCAATTTCTTATACTTATACTTAAGATGCTTTATGAATACGGCCCCAGGTTGACAAGCCTATTAATCGTCATTTTATAGGTCATACTGAAAGGGACTTGCAGTTGGTAGTACTGCAAAAGTTATACCATGAAAGCCACCTTTACATACAGATAATAGAGGAGAAATGGATGAAGAAGCTTGCAACGAAATTTCCACATGGTTGCAATGTTAAATTTAACACATAAATTGAGTGACAGGCACATGTGAAATAATACGGAAAGTGACGTTACGTCGTTTGACGTCGTGATTACAGGAAATGACGTCACGTCATTGAGACAAAACAAGTATTATAAAATGGATGTTACATAGCTGAACCAATGACTTTTCATGTTTTGATAAAGGCCAGGTGGCCGAAAATTCAATAAAGAGTGATTTTTAACATGAATTATTATTTCTTATGCTTTATGCTGATAACCAAGTGTTATTTACAACCTCACCTCACAACTTCAGTGCAATCTATGCTAAAAGATATAGTGTTATATTGTAATACTTTGGAACTGAAAATAAATGTGAGCAAAACGATGGTATTAATATTTGGAAAAATAACCGACATACAGCGTGAAATATTGTTAATCAACAAAAAAAACACTAATAATATGTACACGTTTATTTCTTAACTATAGAGAAATATAACAAGAATGTCAAAATATAAATCTTTACATTTAATAAAGACACCCGCGGGATTTTGAATACACAGATGCACAGAGGTTTCAAAAAAGGAAAAACAACCCCCAACCCACGCCCCCCCAAAACAAAACAAAAAAAAAAACAACAAAAAACAAATGTAAGACCTATAAGATATTATTTCAAATTGTTAAAAGTATTTAGAAAACTTATTATACACATAACATTAACATCCGACCGTCCAATATTTAACACCCAAGTGGGAGCAGGAAGTCTTCTACAAGGACATATTCTTGAATCCCCTAGAGTTAACAGGACACATAGCATGCGCACTTTTATGATAACAATCAGTATGAAGCCAGTGGATATGAAATTATATGCAAACTTAATAGATCCAGAGTAATCATTGTCTATTTGAAACAAAGCATCCGTACAGCGGTAACATTTAGCAATATTTTCATCTAGCTATATTAGCTACCCCTATTTTGCTCATAAATTAATTTGAAATATGACACTCGCTTAAAATAAATGCTACAACAATATTGCAGTTATATATTACTGGCCAGCATTCTGAAAGGATAAAAATTCTTCAAGGCTTTAAATTTCATGTTAAAAACAAGAAACAGCTATCCAAATATATGATACTGATAAATTAGATGATTATATCTTAAGATTTACTTCATAGTCAGCTGTCAAACGCATGAAAGGTTAACAAAAGACTGTTAACACTATGATAGAAACCGAGAGTACACCGCATAATAGGACCTTATCGCCCGTAGCGACGACTGTTAAATCATTTGGTAAGATAACTCGCCGAATGCTGCAATTACCGGTTATCTACTAATTTGCAATTCGTACATTTGAAGAATCAATACATCAAATAGTTTCTTTTCATAGATTCAAAGTAAATAACAATCACTAATGGCACATGAAATAAACAATCAAATTATCATTGCTCATTCACTGTAATTGTTTTTTTTTCACACAACTCTTCCATTTTCGGACGTTGCGACCACTGAAATATGAAGAAATATATTCGTTTCTTTAAAAAAACTGCCCTAATTAACAGAATGGTGTCTCATTTACGGAACGGTCATTAAGAGGAACTTTATTACATATAGTGCGTTCTTCCTCACTTCATATGTAAACTTGAAACCTCTTTTCATTTTCAGTTTCATTCTGTCTGCAGCATAAGCATTTTTATTTGTTCAACATTAAATATTTGCTTTTTGGCTTTTAAAACCTAAGACAGTTTCGTAGTTTCTGTATTTATTGCATGCTTGGTTTTTGTCATCGCAGTTGCAGAAACATCATGGCCGGATGAGGACTGTCTTTCATATCGGGTTTCCAATTTATTACTGGCGTATCTGAAACTCTTTTTATATTACTGATTATTAAATCGTATTTTATGTTTGGCACAACTATTGACTCAATTTCTCCTGTAAAATATGGTGTCAGCCTGTATCTTTGCTGCAGGAACTGTCATTGAACTTTCAACAATTGCAACCATAAGCTACCTCGTACTTAACATTTGATTTCGTGAAACGAGTTTTTTTCCTGAGCTGCCAACTCAGCTATATCTCTGAAGACCAAAACTATATGCCCTTTCTTCAATACCAAACAGTTAATGGTACAGGTGCTTGCTATGACCGACCTGGATCTTCCATGTGCTAACATAAGCTGTCCATCCTCTATGCAGCCTTCTAACCTTTCTTCATCTAATGATATCGATACTGCTATAACTGAGGTTGAAACATTCCTGCCATCAGACTGTCTGTCTTTCTGCGATTGGCCTGAAACTTGCAGGATTTTAAATGCCGGCTTTTCCCTTTGCGTTGACAAATTGCTGCTGTTCATCCGGTTAAAAGAGAGAATGGCACCGTTAGTTTAAATACACTATTCTGTCAACTGTGTAATTTCAGGTCTCGACAAATGCATTTTTTTCCTTAAAAAACAGAGGAAGGTCTGAGGAACAAGTTTTGATGAACTGTTCTCAGAACATAAGGTCTTTCAGAGTTTCAAACGTATGGTAAACCTCTGATATCTCCGTTCATCGACTAAAGTACCTATCCAGCCTTGCCATGAATTGAAAAACAGTTTCATCACGTTCTGTTTTACGTTCCCTAAACTTCAATCTAAAACCTTCCTCTCTTAACTAATAACGCTTCAGAACTGCTATTCAATGCAAGATATCATTGGCTTGGTCTGGATGCATGCTTGTTTATACGTCCAGGCCTTTTCCTTTGAGTAATGAACTAAGGCCTACAGTCCATGTCTCTTCTTCCATCCATGGCTTTTGGCAAACCGCTCAAGTCGCTCTGGTATATATGCATGTCATCCTTACTCTTCTCGAACTTCGGGAGTCTTGGCCGTAATGTTTTTACTTCTCAGGTTCTGTGTTCACAAAACATTTTGCGATCTCAGCTGAGTTTGTGTTTGAAATTTTAATATTCATTTTACTAACCCTTAAAGGTAAAATTCCAACTCTGATACTCCATCAATACTTAAAATGTCACTTGAAAATAGTTATCAACTTAGAATTTAGTTTTAAATCTGATTTTAGTTATAAATGGCAAATAAAGCTCCCAAAGCTCAGCTTTTATTTTAATACTTTCAACTCCTGCTCTTTTATAGCTCTTTCTTCCTCTCTTAAATTACGTTCTTCCTTCAAATGTCTAATCTCAAACAATATTTTCTTTTCGGACCGCTCAAGCTCAAACAGTCGTTTCGTCTTAGCTTCCTCAACCTAGAACCTTTGTTGTTCATCGTCAAGACGCCACTTTTCTTCATCATATTTCCAGCTCTCTTCTTTCCGTTTCAACATACGTTCCTCAGGTTCAGTATACTGTTTTGTCAGAATAATTTGTATATTTAATATATTGATAACGTAACACATAAGCACAGATAGTGCTTGACTCCCTTTTCATGTTGCCATTGCTATAATTTTTGTTGAATTGTTGTTATTAATAGAATTTGGGTCATTTATGGTTGATTTGGGTTCATTATATGGATAGCTGGGTCCCAGCTTCGCACATTATGCCATATACAAAAATTAAAGGGAACCAGATATTTGATAGAGCAGGTACTCGTTGTAAGACACTATGTATAAATTTAGACCAATCAGAAACAAGTTCTAAATATAGCACGTCTGCTGGGGTATAAATAGGTAGATGAATGATAGAGAGCTCATTCGGTATCCAGCGGTCGAAGAAGACACATCGAGGAGTCAACAAATAATTTATCCCAGTACCTTGAGAAGGAGACTATTGCAGTTACCCTGTCAGGGCGGATAAATTATCAAAAAGAAGACTTTGGAAGTTCTTAGACTAAAGAAGAGTAGCAGAATTTCGATAAGGTTTCGAGCTATAGGGCCAGCGCAAAGGAGTTTTACCTTAAAGGTAATTGAATGCTATAGACGATAGCATATATAGGCTGAGCATCGGGAAGCTGAGACAGAGACCCAGAGTTTGGTTATCTACTGAGATAGTAGGAGAGTTCCAGCTTATAGACGGTTCAGCATTATTGGCGAAGTACAGCCAAGGCATCGGGGATAATACCTATATGGTAGTTGAATGCTACATATGATAGCATATAGGCGCTGAGCATCCAGGAGTCAGGGCAATCTTATAGAGTTTGAAAGGACAGAGGCCGAGCATCTATGCGATAGGACTCGTATGTTGTTGATTCAAAGACATTGTCTGACGGGAACTTCAACAAAAAGACCAGTCAAGTATAGAGTCTCCAGCCTATAGGAGTTTGAGCTAATCATTTTTAATTGAAGATTGATAGTTTGAAACATTTAGTGATTTGCCTGATCCCTGAAATTGTCTAGCTCATAATAGAAATCATTTACGAATCATTGATACACGAATCATTTAGGCAAGGTAGCCAGAGGAAAATTCTATATATGAGATATTTGGTCTCACCAGCTCTAACAAAGGACATTGTGCATTCGTTTGTCAGCTAGTCTAAGACATAGTCACCTTAGCGCTTGGACCCAAACCATTGTTCAAGATACTAAAGGCGTAGGCACTTCCCTGGGTCATATAACCAGTATCATGACATGCTTCTCTTTTCTATCAACTTATTCTATGAGCTTTGTATCTGTCAGATCCATACGTTTGCCCATCTCAACTCATTTATCGTAGTTCATCTTAAAGCCTTATGGTAGAACTTTGTCTGGAACTCAACTATATGTATCTCTGACCGTCGTCCTATTTTAGCAATCATTTTACCAAGTTACTTTAAAGTTTTAAAACTATACAGATATACTACTTGACCTTTTACCCTTCAAGATCGATTTATATCTGAAAGTTTCGTTTTGTCCATGTTCTTCTTGCAAAAAGAATTGTTTTATTAACTCCCTGAGGCCGAAATGCGACTATAGGCGTTATATTTTCTACCCCTGTAGCGTCGATATGCAATTATAAGCGCGTTATCAGGACTCCCCAGGACGGCGATTGACGACTATACTCGCGGTACCGAGATCATGCTAACTGCGTCACATACTTGTTAATTTTTGATAAATCTGATAAAAGCAAAATTGCATTGCCTTCTGGTTATTATTTCTCAGATGTTATAATTACTAAGTGTGCTATTAATCAGTTCCCTTGTTAAAATAAATGTTTATAAGTATGCGGTCATGTAAAGGAAATAAAAAGACGAACTCCGCTGTGTTTTTTTTCTTTCATACTGTTCATACATTTTTTCAAAAGCATAAAATAATGTCGTTGGCCAGAGATCTTTCTTAAAATGAAGAAAATATTCATTATCATGCTGATTCTGACATATCAGCTCCGTCTGGTGATGAGACCGATGATGAAATTCCATTATCAGAGAAATGAATGGTCGGGAAATATTAAGTTTTAGAAGGCTGAAATATTCGTACATTTATATCGCATAAAAATAACACACCAAAACATGTTTCATAAAACACAACAAAAATGTATGTACAAAATGTAAATAAATGCATGTTTGTAAATTTAATGATTATTCAACCATGGATGTAACTGTTACAACTTAACTATCTAAGCGCGTTTCACACAACATTTGTGTAAATTAGAAATAGATTATACATCAAAATAAACCATCGACATTCACACAAAAACAGGTGTAAATTTCAAGTAATACTGATTTAAATATTCTGTGTAAATAACGTATCTATCAATTGGAATATAAAGTGTTTACGTGTGAAAAAGGTAAGAAAATCAGAAATGTTCAAATATTTATCAAACGCATTAGGTGAGCTTAAATTGTGAATATTTCTAAATGTATTTATACTAGGTTTAAAGTAATCGGGATTTTACTGTATTAAAATGTGATTGAAGTGTTGGTTGCACGATTATTTCGTGCAAATTTCAGCTGGTATATAGCTGAGTTGAATAGTCAGTTAAGCCATTCGAGGTTGTCTGCATTGCTTAACACAACACACACTACTTACATGTATACAAATTGGATTATAATGGCTGGTGAACATACGACCACATGGGAATTCAGTGGCAAATTTAGTTGCAGTGGAGCCGAAAGAACTTTGATTCTGGCGAAAGGGTTTAAACAGCTTCTGTGAAATATTCTCAAGAAACTGAAACAGCAAATGCTCGTCAACATTTACATTTCAGCTAGATGTTTGCATTTTCAAGAGTTTGATCTACCAGTAGTTGTAACAAAGACTGTCACAGTGGTAAACTTGTCGAAATTGCTGATGAAATTTGTAAACAAGAACTCAGTACAGCAGTATGATAAAGTCAAGGATGAGAAGATGAGAAATAATTTGCGGCGAGTGTTGGACACCGTCTAAACTGAGAGCGAGGAGACATAGGCTGACCGACAACAAATGTATCCATATGGTTCAGAGAGAGGCTTAACGTTTTGTTAAAGATGAGTATTGTTTTTGCGATTTATGTAGTTTAAGTTGTGATTAGACTAAGCAGCCCGGCGTCAATGAGGAGTGGTGTATACTTAGGATTGAGATTTATAGTTGTATTATGCCAAACATATGGGAAAGAGTGAGATTTATGGTTCTATAGTAATTTTGTTCAATCTGATCGCAGTTGCGCCATCCACATTTATAGGATTATGATTTAGGAAGTATATGTTTGTATGACGCCAAGGCAAGGGCAAACGTCAGTGGCCGAGCTTTAAAGTTTTATTACGTCAAGCCGATGGGAAAGGGCGAGATTTATGGTTCTATAGTTATTTGTCAATTTTATAGCAATTACACTACCCATATTTATAAGATTATAATTTAGCAAATATATAGTTGTATAACGCCAAGTCGAGGGCAAGGGAAACCTCCATTGGGCGAGATTTATTGTGTATTACGTCAAGCCGATGGACAAGGGCGAGTTTTATGGCGTTATAGTTATTTGTCAATTTTTATCGCAATTTCACTACACATATTTATAGATTATGATTTAGAAAAAATACAGTTGTTTGAGCTAAGTCGAGGGCAAGGAAATCCTCCAATGGACGATATTTATCGTTGTATTACATCAAACTGATGGGTAAAGGCGAGATTCTTAGTTCTATAGTTATTTCGTCGATTTTTATCGCAACTGCACTTTCTGTATTTATCATAGTTAAATGATGTCAAGCCGAGGACTAGGGCAAGCGCCAACGGGCGAGATTTATAGTTGCATTACGTCAAGCTGATGGGCTAGGGCGATATTTATGGTTCTATTCCATAGTTATTTTGTCAATTTTCATTGCAAGTATTCTATATCATTTAGCAAATAAATAGTTGTATTACGCCAAGCCGAGGGTAAGGGTAGGGGTAAGGGTAAGCGCCGATATGCAAGATTTTTTTTTGTATCACGTCAAGCCGATGGGCAAGGGTGAGATTCATGGGTCTATAGTTATTTTGTGAATTCTTATCGCAACTGTACTATCCATATTAATAAGATTATGATTTAGCCAATATATAGTTGTATTACAACAAGCCGAGGGCAAGGGCGAGCGCCGATGGGCGAGATTTATGGTTGTATTACGCCAAGCCAATGGGCAAGGGTGAGATTCATGGTTCCATAGTTATTTTGTCAATTCTTATTGCAACTGAATTATGATTATTGATATAGAATATGATTTAGCAAATATTTAGTTGTATCACGCCAAAAGCCGAGGGCAAGGGCGAACGCCAATGGGCGGGATTTATTGTTGTATTACGCCAAGCCAATGGGCAAGGGCAAGTTTTATGATTCTATTGTTATTTTGTCAATTTTTATTGCAATTGCACTACCCATATTTATCAGATTATGATTTAGCAAATATATACTTGTATTACGCCAAGCTGAGAGCAAGGGCGAAGGCCAATGGGCGAGATTTATTGTTGTATTACGCCAAGTCGTTGGGCAATGGCGAGATTTATGGTCCTATAGTATTTTGTCAATTTTTTATTTTAATTGTACGGTCCATTTATATAAGATTATGATTTAGCAAATATAAAGTTGTATTTCGCCAAGACAAGGGACAAGAGCAAGCGCCAAGACCCGAGATTTATAGTTGTATTACGGCAAGGGTGATATTTATGGGTTCTGTACTTATTTTGTCAATGTTTATCGCAAGTACACTACCTGTACTTATAATATTATGATAAAGCAAATAAATACGTTTTTATGCAAACACATTTATTTCTAAACCATATTATTTGCAACGTATCAGACAACGTCATTGTATGTTTGGTAGTGGGGTTATCTCCCTTGTTCAGATATCATCACACACGTATTATTTAGATTTTCAGTTGTATCAATATTTCCAACATCATATCATTTATCTAGGTATCTTTTAAATATTCAATATACTTGATTTGCACAATGGCTTCTTATAATCACGATATGTTCTAAAAGGCCTCGCATATACTATCTATTATGATAATTGAACACAAGGTAACACTTGTATCATTTTATAAAGTTGCATATGGGTATTTATTCCACACTTTAGTGTTCAAAGGCAGTAAGGCATGCAAAGAGCAAAAGTCATTCAAAATGTTATGTCTGTATAAAATTTCTGACATTGACCTTTTTAACAGCATTTGCATGTGTATCAATAGTCCATTTCAACAACTTAAGTTTTTCTTGAACATCCCAGTTTTACTAACATCAGGAAATATAAGTGCTGTGTGCTTTTAGGACATTCTGATATATCTTATGAATATAATGACGGCTATGAAGTCGATAATTACTGTATAGACTGTCAATTGTTCAGTGATAGTGAAGAGGTCGATTTAGGTTTACAAACGATTAAAAGTTATCATAAGTGTAACAATAGTTGCATCTTATATTAAAATTATAATGTAATCCCTTTCCTTCTTTGTTGTTCGATATATGACAATGCAGACAACAAATCCTAAAATACATTTATGTATTTGTTCTCCTTTCTTCCATCGATTTACTTTGATTATGGGATAAATAATTTATCTACGTTTGAGCGTAGCGAATTAGAAAATAAATGTATTTATTCTAGGTTTAAAGTAATCGAGATTTTACTGTATTAAAATGTGATTGAAGTGTTGGTTGCACGATTATTTCGTGCAAATTTCAGTAGGTATATAGCTGAGTTGAATAGTCAGTTAAGCCATTCGAGGTTGTCTGCATTGCTTAACACAACACACACTACTTACATGTATACAAATTGGATCCCTTCCCGCCCATCCATTGGAAGCTTTTTCAAATTTCAATAAAATATTCAAGTTTTGAAAAGATACAAATGTGAAAACAACTAATAATGATAACAATGATATTAAAAAATTGGTCGATATACATGTTGTCCATTTTGTACACGGTTGGAGTGGCATTTATTTCAATATTTAATTAAAACGAAATTATACAATAACTATGCATAAAGGGAGGCAGTCCGAAGTAGAAAATTAAATAATAGTTTCAGTTGTAATCATCAAACTCCTGACAAATTTTGAAATATTGGAAAAAACAATTATCAAAAGAAAGAAATTGGGAACTAAAATAAATTATATATTCATGTTCATAAAAGTATGACAGCCACGCCATAAACAAATGTTATACGAGTTTTAACGTTATTATGAGTATTAATTAACAGTACATAGCACTTCATGCAAGTTTTCCTCGTGTATTTTATGATGTGTTGGTGAACTTGCTCGGCTTAATTGTAAGAGCTGATTTAAGTAAAATCGGTACAGCTTGATAGTGAAGTTGATAATAATACAGTTTAGTTTATATTTTACAGATAATTCCAAGAGTTGAGGAGTTCTTCTGGATACATTGTCGCCTAGATTTCTTGGGATGGATATGTGTTTTATATTGATACTTATAGAGAACTGTTCTACAATGGACTGACGTACCATGATCGATACATTTGCCTCGTTTAAAGATCCTTTTAAAATAGAAAGTTACTTTTTCTTGTAAGATAGAAAGATAGAGACAGTGTTTTACCAAAAGTGCAAAATCGATTTTATCATAGTCTCATTAAGATATAAATTCATTGTAAGAATTCAAATGAATTTATAGGTACTCGTATATTATAAGCTTAATGAAATGATATGTTTTGAAGACATACATTTAATGAATGTACAATCTTTTGGCTAGCAATAGAACTTCTATGGACTACATTATCTTCACTGAGGATAATATTTTTCGGCAATAAATTGAGGGGTGGGGTTGTCAGGCCGCCAGAAGATGGTAGCTGGTCTTGAGACTTGGTATCTTTCTACTTCCCCCTCCCACGACGGAGTTAGGGTTGAGTAGCCGCCTCGCAGCACACTGACTGGGAAAGTATATTCATATATGTAAGTTTTCCGTGAAGAAATTAAAGAAAATTGATATTTTGTATGACTGAAGTTCAGTTGAACATGATATGATTATAAAGAAGGTTTATTCAGTATTTTTGTATAATGTATATAAATATGTGCAGTTTTCGCTCAGTTAAAAACAAAATAGTATTAAAGTTCATGCATGATGTGTTGTGTTAAAGCTTGAAAAATGTTCACAATGTGGATATATGACAATGCAGACAACAAATCCTAAAAAACATTTATGTATTTGTTCTCCTTTCTTCCCTCGATTTACTTTGATTATGGGATAAATAATTTATTTACGTTTGAGCGTAGCGAATTAGAAAAAAAGTGAAATTATTATTCTCTTTTGATATAAGCCACGGGCAAAATATGATAAAAATATTTGTTTAAACTTCGAAAATTTTGTTAGTTTATTTTAATTTACACAAAAGTTAATAATGTTTCCCTGCATTTTTTCAGTTGACCGCATGCGAGTGTGACTATGATAAGATCAACTAATGTCTTCGACGTCAGGTGGTATTTTTTTTTTTTTTAATTTCAGCAACTAAAGGTTGCTCATTTATTATCCCCGTCATTGTGGAGAGTGGGGTCGGAGAACCATCCACCACTTCCCCTTACAGAATCATGTATAGCAACTTCTCATATATTTTTTTTTTAACTAATAATAAAGATATACTGGTAGAAAAACTTCGTTTAAAAATGGGGTTTTCGTATTTTTTTTTTCCATTTACAATGTGTTTGTGCTATTCTAGCCAAGCAAACTGCCCTATATTGTATAGCGTTTTAACAAAGATACAAACTCTATATTATATACAACTTAGTTTCAAAACACAGATTAGCCTAATTTATACTAAAAAAAAAAATAAAAAAAATAAAGGTACATCGTAACAAGTTTTTGTACAGAAACAAATTTGATATGGATGTAGTGTCTGTTTTGGTTTTCTTTTACTATTGTGTAAAACTACATTACAGCCAATAGGATCCTTATCTAATGAAGATGTACCTGAATATTTGGAGCGTTTGTAATATTATTATAATTTACATAAGTTCCATTTCTAACATTGAGCATGCTGTAAAAAAGACATATATGTATACAAATGTTTCTTCAGTCTGTGTTAAATTTGAAAAAAAAACAAAAACAATAGAGATACAGTATCAAATTTCAAAAACCAGTGATACAGCTAAGACAGTATGCTTTTGTATCTATCAGTCTACAAAAAAAAACTTTTAAAAGGTCTTCGGTGCAAACTACTGAGGTTTCCTTCTTACTGTAAGATATTCAAGAGAAGGAAAAAAAGGGGGGGGGGGGGGGGGGGGGGGGGGGGGGGGGGAGAAGATGCTGGTGGAGGACCTCATTGTAATGATAATGCAGGCGTTAATAACTTCACTTTTTGCTAATTCTTTCTTTCTCATAGTGTTATTAAAAATGTATTTATTTAGATACACATGTAAGATACACATGTACGTGTATATAGGTACATAACTTTAAATAAAATTATAACAGACTTTTCATATAGTATGTATGCTATTCACCTATTGAGATATTTCTATAGAACTAAGTTTCTAAACTTTTCCCATGACTTTTCAAATTTTTCATGTTTGAGAGTTTGTTTAGCAACATATTTTTCAATGTTATATGTGGCAACAATTTGAGTCTTAAAATTTTCTAGACTAGGCCTTAATCTTTTCAACCTACTATAATATATATAATGTTTCGCATATAAAATAAGTTTGTTTAATACATTTTCCATCTTTGTATTACCAAATAAAATATCTGAAATAGTCCAATCTTCAAAATTCAGATTACATTTATTTTTTATGTAGGACTGAAGCTGTAGCCAAAATTGTTTAATTACTTCACAGTCATAAAACAAATGAATCAAAGTTTCTGGCTCATTCTGACAAAAAGAGCAAGAGTCTTCATTAATAATCTTCATTTTTTTTCAGCAAATAATTTGTGGCAAGGATTCTATGGTTAATCCTGAATTGGAACCATATTATTTTGGGATCTTTTGTGAATTTATAAGCCATATCATATATCGAATTCTTTTGAAAAAACTCTGCTTCTATGGTATTTCTTAGTTCATCTTGCCATTTTTGTAAAGAATTTGGATAATGTCCTACATTCTGCATTATTTTGTAAATTGATCTACATCCTTTTTTATCCTTAATTATTACTGCAAGACTTTGCGGAATATGTATATGATAATTGATCTTCTTTGGCAGATGTTGGATATTGTTTACTTCAAGAAATTCATTTACTGCTGTCAACATACCTCTATATTCTAAAAAGTTACTTCTAATATTGTAAGTGGCTAGAAATTCATTGTATGTATAGAATTCTCCATCATGATTTAAAAGATCACCTAAAAACAGAATTCCACCTGAAATCCATCTATTTATACAAACACTTGAATTTCCAACCTTAATTCCAGGATTAAACCATAAATGAACAGAATAACATTGTTTACTATTTTCCGGTGTTGCATTTAAAGAGAGAGCATAATAACTATAAAGAACATCTTTCCAAAAAGGGTTAATATCTAAATGTAGTTTTGTTTTAATATAGTCTGTCCCATACTTAGAGATTTGCTTTACAACTGGACAAATACTATCTACTAACTGACTAAATTTATTATTTGAATTAATGAGTCTTCTTATCCATGTTGCTTTTAAGCTATTCATAAAACATTTTAAATCTATCATTTTTAGCCCCCCAAACTTATAGTCTTGTGTTATAATATTTCTTTTTACTTTGTCTCTAGAGTTATTCCACATAAAGTTGAAAAAAAGGTTCTGTATAGTATTAATCTTGGCCAATGGTGGATTTGGTATACTCAAAAACAAATGGTTTAATTTTGCAAGAGCAAGGGATTTTATAACAACTAGCTTGCCTGTTGGAGACAGGACTCTTTTAGACCAACTTGCAAATAGTTTCTTAATTTCTTCAATTTTTGAATCATAGTTCAGATCTATAATTTCAGATAATTCTGTGGTAAATTTAACACCTAGGACTGTAAAAACTTCATTGTTCCATGACAAGTTATATTCTGGGCAAAGAATGGTGTTACTATTTTTTTGTGATCCAAACCAAATTACTTTTGTTTTCTCCATGTTGATATTAAGGCCTGAAATTCTAGCATAAAATTTTAATGTTAACATTGTGTTCTTTAGAGATTTGTTTGTACCATCCAAAAACAGACTAGTATCATCTGCATACTGGGAAACTTTATACTCCTTTCCATGTATCATTATTCCTTTTATATTTTGATTATTTCTAATTAATATTGAAAGTATTTCAGCACAAAGAATGAACAGGTAGGGTGACAGGGCATCTCCTTGACGACAGCCTCTCTGTAATGAGAACCATTCAGACATATGTCCATTTACAATGACACAGGATTCAATATTTGTGTAAAATAATTTGATCCAGGATTTTATGGAATGGCCAAAGTTAAAAAAGTCTAAAACTTGGTGCATAAAATTCCATGAGACAGTATCAAACGCAGCCGCGAAGTCAATCAGAAGTAGTAAACCAGGCATATTATTTTTTTCTGTATAAAAAAGCAAGTCATATAACATTCTGATGTTTGATGCCATTAGTCTACCTGGTAGAAATCCAGTTTGGTCTTCATTTATGATATTTGCTAGGATATTTTTGATACGAAAAGCGATCGAAGCAGAGGCGATTTTGTAAGCAACATTTAGTAGGGAAATTGGTCTCCAATTTTTTTAAGTAAAGTTTGTCTTTGTTCCCCTTTGGTATACATGTTATAACTCCTTGTTTTCTGGGTAACTGATAATTCACCTATTGAATATGCATAATTCATTGACCTAACTAGGAATGTACCAATATCTTTCCAAAAGAATTTAAAAAATTCCACTGTGAAGCCATCATTTCCAGGACTTGTATTGTTTGACATACGCTTCAAAAAGTTCAACATTTCATTGTATGTGAGAGGCCCCTCAATGGATTGCTTATCATTTTCTGAAAGTTTAGGTACTTCTAAATCTCCTAATGTTACATTTAAAGAAATATTTTCTGTTTCTTCCACTTTGTATAAAAATTCATAGTGACGCTTTGTTTCGGCAAGAATTTCATTTTGTGTTTTTAAAATATCACCTTTTTCAGAGATTAAAGAGTTCATAAGTTTTGAAATATAGTTTCTGTTTTCAAGATTGCAAAAGTAACGTGTAGGTTCTCTCCTTCATGTATCCATTTAGCTTTTGATCGTATGAAAATCCCATCCATTTTTTTCTTTCTTAATTCTGCCAATTCTCTTCTTTTATTGTCTAATAATTCATAATCTATATTTGTTTCCTTTTCAATTTTCTCAATTTCTTTTAAAATTTTTTCTTCCTTATTAATTTCCGTTTTTTTCTTATGCGAAGCATAGCTTATTGTCATTCCTCTGATATTCAACAACATTATCTCAAATAATAACTGATCATTAATATTGAATCTTATTTCTTGAAGAGGTATATTATCTATATCCTCATTATTTTCTGGGGTGTCAATTACATACTGTAGTTTTGTTTCTAAAATGATTTTCTTAACTTCATTTATATATGTCTCATCCTTAGTAGGGAGTTATTGAATTTCCAGTAGGACAAACCTTTTTCAAATTTACCAAATTCTAATGACATAAAAATTAGTGAGTGATCAGTACGATATCCAGGTAAAATCAAAGTATCATCAAGGTCAGTATATAAATTATCTGAGATTAGAAAAAAGTCAAGACGTGCTTTTTTGATTGGATTCTGTCTAAACCATGTATATTCCCTTTTTTCAATATTATTTTCTCTCCAACAATCCATTAAATTAAACTCTGACATTATACTGTGTAGCTTATCACGTGCATTTGGATTGTTTAAGTGTAAATAATTGAAGCAATCTATATCTGGATTAAGAATCAAGTTAAAGTCCCAAGCAAGAATATATAAAGAGTTTTCAAACTTTGACATTTTCTCTGACACCACATCATAAAAATTGGGATTATCTCTATTAGGTCCATAGATATTTACTAGAGTGATATCTTTATCACACATTTTGCAGTTTAAAATAAGTAAATTTCCTTCCTCATCTTGCTCAACATTATTCACTTTGCAATCAAAATTATTGTTGATAAATATTGCTACGCCTCTTGACTGACTAGTAAAATTAGAAAAGTATGTCTCATAGCCCCAAATAGAGCGTATATACTTTTCTTCTTTATTTGTAAAATGTGTGTCTTGTAACATACATATCGAGTAATTTTTACCTTTCAAAAAATTAATAACATCTCTGCGTTTACCTCTGTCACCCAAACCCTGAACATTCATTGAAATTATAGAAACTTTATTTGTCATGGTTATCTAAAACATCGAGAAATTTGTCTGAAATATCCTGGGGTGAATAAGATATGATGCATTTTACATACTTCATGGTAACATAACATATGAGAACCTTTCTATGAATATGCGAAGCATTTAGCTTTAAGTTAACACATTTTGAAAGATAAGATTTTATCCTCAAATTACAGGGGAGGCCATCCACCAGAACCCTATTATTAGGAATTATTTTAACAGATTCAAACTGCCGGCTTATTGATGTAGAGAGCTGAATGTTTAACTGTTGCACTACAAAATTCAAAAAAGAAAAAACAATTTTCTGTAACTTAAAAAGTTTCATACTCTCTATGTTCAACGAGGACTAACTAAGTGTTGACTCATGAGCTTAAACAGGGAGGAGTGTAGTTTAACTTAAGGCCTGTTTGTTGCAGATACCATGTAAAACAAAACAATAGCTGAATGTTTACACAGCTATGTATAAATGTCATCTAATGTTAGATATATATCTAGTAATTTCATTTATAATGCAAGTTCTCAAAATATCAATACTGTTCCTCGATACATGTATCAGTATTAAAAGTATATCTACCCTTTCTAATTCATCTATTCCACTTTCCAATAAAAAACAACAACAAAAATTGCACATACTGTTTGTTTTTCATTGTGCCTCTTGAATCAGTGTAGTTCAGATCTTTACAGTAGTTGACCTGGTTCAGTTTCCACTGAAATATATAAGAACCAGACCACAAAGAACCGCTTTCAAAAATAACCCTGTTTGCTTGGAACATATTATATATAATAATGATTCATAAATAATTTCAAATGTTATTCACAACAGAAAAGATAAATCATAAACCGAAATATGTATGATAAAATTCTGTCGCGAAAATACATTGTATACGTTACTCTTTTTTGCATTTCTTACGATATACATTATGAAAAAAATATCATCTTTTAAGAAACTGAAAAGAGGTTATCATGTCACGTAGACTAACATACCGTAATTTCGCCAAGCCTCGCATATTTTGGCATGTATTTTTAATTTGTCAACTGACATGGGCGCCGCCATTTTCATTGCAGGTCAAGGCAAACGAATGACATCCATGCGTCATGTGACCTCGCTGCTATAAAAAGCATCAATAGGCGGAGCTACGACTATTTTTAGCCTATCGTTTTATATTGATAAATCAATTACCCAAGAGGCACAGTATAAACATATAAACAATACCACGTGCTCTGGCACATGTTTAGTGTTTACAAACTTACAATTATACAAGGTTACAGAATTACGACTATCTTTAGCCTACCATCGTATCGATAAATAAAATATTACCAAGAGGCACAATATAAACCTATAAACAGTACCACGTGCTGAAGCGCATGTATGGTTTTTACCAATTTTAAATTAATGTCTTACAGTTATACAAAATTATAGAAATATACATTTTTAATGTTTTCCAATCATGAGTCAGCAAAACTTTTACAACAAAAAAAAAATATTCTGATTTCAAACAGTCTTCAAATTATTTTACATGTTTAAGCAACTGGTGTACATGTATGTGTACAAAGATCATAAATACAGTTACAGGTAGACGCATAGTCAATTTAACTTCCCGTGGAGGGCGTCTCAGTTCCAACGGATGGCTCTACGGACACACTATCAAGATCACTTAGGTGGGATACCAGAAACTTTTTATTGTTTTTCAATAGAGCCACGATTCTGCCTTCATCGCTCCAGGCTGTCTTCACTTTATCGTGGTGATTTTTATTACGCCACAGCAAGTATGTTACACTATCGGCCTCAGGGAGTTAAAGAGTATACGATACAGGATGGGCACGGTATATTCCCTATTTAATTTTTTTCTGTACAACCTCCATCTTTAAGATGTTGAAATTTGCGTTTTTCACGTTGTCTTTTAGAAACTACGGAAGACAAGAGCGCCAAATCATTTGAAACTATTTCAGATTGATAGACATCAGTTTTGCGACAAACTGATGAACAGATAAAGGGGCAGACAGACAGAAGACTGGACAAAACCCAGTACTTAGTAAATATTTTGAATAGGGATAAAGTGAAAATTTAAAAAAGTATGATTGAACCTTCCTTGAGACATATCTTTTCTATACCAAAGAAGAAATAATCTAAAGAGACATTTATATTTACTTGGTATTTTGATCACAGTTTTTATCAACTTTTTGCGTACTAATGCACCTATGATATGGCTATCACACGTTGCTAGTACTGAAAATCATTTTGAAATTTCGAGTAAACTGTTTGTAGGGACATACAGCCTGCCGACCAGTTACCGGATAGGAATATATATCGGGCAAACGTAATTACGGTTGTATTGCAATTATACCAGAGTTATAGATTAACTGGAAACTTTCGACATTTTGTTTTGACTGTCATATATCAGCATTGATAAGTGTTGACAAGGAATATCGTACCAGTCCTCACATGTGTTTAGGAAACTATTGTCCTCTGACCATGAGGCATTGGAATGGCAGTTCGCATGCGCACCTTTTTTAAATTTTTAGGGGTACCACGTGGGACTCAAACAATCATAGCACAGAACCCTGGAACTGCAGACGACAGTATTCCTCACAGGCAAAAGAAAAGTTGGTTCATATATTGGTAAAAATATTGTTTTTACAAAACAAATAAACGTCTGCATCATTTTCTTGTCCATGTGTTGAATACTGCAATAGGGGTGACTAGTGGCCAGAAAAAAAAATGCTGTCAGTTACTATATAAAAAGTTTATATCAGCATGACCTAAACACTGAGATTTTATTAAAAAACAAAATGAAAGGGAGACTAAACGTACAACACCACGCATATACCACCTGCATTAGTGAATGCTCTTATATAGTATATATATTTACCCCCGTTTCGAGCCTCATTTGTATAAAAGTATACATATGGAATTCTTGGTTTTCCGAAAAACAGAAGACAGATGTACATAATTAGCTTTTATTCGGTACAATTGTCATCGTCAAATAGTTATAATCAGTCTTCCTAATATTTGTCCGGTGACTGATCCACCTCGTTGTTTGATGTAGTGCGTTTCATTACCCCTTGAGCCTCAAAATATCCAATGTTTTAAGTCCGATTGTTTGAGTTTTTTACATTTTCGGACGACAAATGAGCTGAGGTTGGGTTGCACTGTGATTCTGGGAAGTCTACCATAACCTTTTATCTTTTATCGGGGTAAATTTCATGTTTTTGTGTTCATTTTTTATAAAACGTGAAAGGAAAAAGCTCAATGTCTGTCCGGTGAGTCAGGTCGGTACCCAGTATGTTATATTAGCTGAGATAAGGGAGAAAAATATAGTATTTTGTTCACCGCTTTTGCAATGTACAAACGTATACAAAGTCAGCCTGTGTAAACGAAAATGTAAGATATTATCCCTATTTATATCCAAACAAACTAGTGACATAAATAACTAATGGTTCATTTATCAAGATACTCTGCTCGTATTTAACTTGTTGGTAAAGTATGAATATGAAATATAAGAAAATACCTCTTGGCTGAATAAATAGTATATAAATACCCAGCTTAAAAATCCACAAACAGTAAAATTTCACTGACATGTTTTATCAGATTTGTTAGCGTACTTAGATCAGGAAGTTTATTTTGTATAACATGTACAATATAGTGTGTATATTGAATGAATACAATATCGTATGAAGTTGTTTGATAATTTACGACTTTCCTCATAATCCCATTAATAAATAACTGCGAAATCTAACTTTTAAATATGTTTTTTTCCATATTCTTGAACAGCTGTACTATTACGTCTGCGGTATTATCATGCAAAAGTGCACATAAACTTATCCGAATAAGTCTAATGGTCGTAAAGAAAGTCATTGATATATTATCGAGCAAGTTGCCCTGATAAAATAAATACTTCAATTTTTTAATAAAACCTTATGAAAATGACATCGTTATTGTCCATATACTTATAAAATTTACTTAAGTATCATGAGGACATCGACGTATTGCAATGCTAGTGTCTGCGTATAATAATTAATAATTCGATCTGAGCTATATCTGTTATAAGTGAAAGTTCACGAGAAAAGTATTCATCGTTTTGATCTGTACCAAACTCTAGTTGGGCTGGCTCGAGACTCAGCTGGCGAATATATACATTTCTAATTTAGGTGATCGTATAGTGGTAATGGTAGAACTAATTAATTGTAGGATCTATGGCCGATATAATTCTGAGGGGAGGGGGTGGGGGTGGGGGTGGGGGAGATATAAGTCCATGGATAATAAACCAATTAATAATATAATATGAAATAAGGCAATGCCTCAATTGGGAATCGTTACAGTCCATCAGCTTGCCGAGAAATATGCGTTTGTATCAATTTACATGTAGATTTTGGAATAAAAAACAATACTGCCCACTCTGGTTTGGACAAGGTATGTGGACGCTTATTACGCACAAACACGTTTTCTTCAAAACATCCAAAGTCAGACGCTCTGTACACGTGCCGGAAAACCAAATTTTTTAATTCGATAGTATATCTCATTCGGTATATATCGCATGCTACCATAGAGGGATCGCTTCGCGACGAAACTCGGTAGGATCGATTCCCTAATAACGATACTTATATTCCAAATTATTTTTCATATTGTTTCTTAAAAATAAGTTTTAAAGTCGTCTTAATTATTGCGTTTTCAACCCTTTGCATGCAACTATGTGCTTACCTACACGCAGTGGTCTGCATGGTAGTTATCGGCCGTTTGCGGCTACCTGCGGGCGGCCGTCCCTATCATATGACACAACTGGCTCCGTCGTTGCAATGCATAGTCATCCTGTTTTGGTGTACTTACGTACGTTACTCGGTGCTTCACTGTTAAACAGTTCTACTGTTTCGTTCAATGGTGTTACTGTCGTTTCAAAGTATTTCCGGTATTGCAGTGTTAATCATACCTCTAAAGTTTTGTTGTATTGCTCTGACGCACCTGGTCTCCTTTCGGTTGATGTTCATTCTTACCTCATCTTCGAGCGGCCAACAAAACCCATCCTTATAAACTGCTGTATTTTTTGTTGTTCAAAATTTATTTCTTCGAGCCATTCAACCTATGTTGTTACATATACATCTGTTATTCATTTTTTTTTTAATTTAACGTCGCACCGACACATGATAGGTCATATGGTTACTTTCCAGCTTTAATGGTGGAGGAAGACCGGGCACCTAGGTAGAACCACCGACCTTCCGTGAGCCAGCTGGATGGCTTCCTCACATGAAGAATTCAACGCCCCGAGTGAGGCTCGAAACCAAATCGATGAGGGGCAAGTAACTTGAAGTCAGCGACCTTAACCACTCGGCCATGGAGCCCCCCTTTGTTATTCAAGGTGTTGAAAAAAAATTGATGTTGAGCATATAGCACGGTGCTTTTTTGTTGTTTCGAGTTTTAAAATACAGCGATACCAACTAGATTTCGCCTAACACTAGGGCAAAACCTTTTCAACCTAAGCCACCTAGCCACGAACTTGAATTGAAAGCAATACGCCAAAGTATGGTGCTTATGACGGGATATGTAATTTAGCTGAGCTTCAATCAGTGAAGCAACTTTATAGCAATAAATGGACGCGCCTGATCGCCTTTCGGTATGCACAAATAGATTTTCCCGCCACAATAAATTTCAATTTATCCCCCAAAATTCTTAAGGCGGGACTGCAGTTTAAGATTTGTTAATTTCCTAAGAATTTAATAACTGAATCTCGAATATAGTCAAGATAAAATTCCAGACCGGCCATGTTTAAGTGGACACCATCGTTTCGTAAGAATGATGTCCGAGCATTAATATCTGGACTAATGACGTCACTTTTCCCAGATGACGTTACAATTTTTCTTGCTTTTCGGTTTAATCGCTTACATTTCTTTTCTATGGGTTTAATACCCCCAAGTGAGCCGGACCACTGCTGTCTCTGTAAAATGTCTACTTAGACAATAACAGCTTCCGGGAAAGCGTAACGTAGATAATCTATTTCTGTTTCAATCATATGCCTAGCTTTACGCTGAAGATGTTCCATAGAAAGTTCGGAACCGTCATTGGTCCGGTTCTGTCCCTAAAGCCAACTCCCTGAACCTGTTCAGCTGAAAAACGAGATACGGCGTTACAGATTTCTTTTTGATGATCTGGTACACTGGTACCAAAACAGAAAGAAAATGCCTCTATACATGTTATACCCTACCCCTAGGTATTCTGTTAGAACCATGGTCATGAACGGGAAAATGCACTGACCCATTTCAATCGTACATTTCTCACCTAAAATGCGCAGTTCGGTGAGCATATTGAACAAGCGGTAATTTGTCTAACATCGTGTACCAGTCACTTTGTCTCAATATCTCATATTGCAGAGATACTCCACATATTTTATGCCTTCTTACACGTTACAGAAAAAACTTGCGTGAACTTCCCAAATGAACATCCGGTCTAGAGGTCACAGCAGTGTGCACATGTTAGGCGAAATGTAAACAAACAAAAACAGAATGCAAGGTATTCATAGTTTTACAATATAACTCAAAATGATGAATGAAATTCATCTTATATATGATTTTGAAGTTGAAGTCATGTATTTGTATACATCTGTACTGTTTACTTCATTCTTATTGCTCATTTATGCTGCATATACACATATTAGCGAACACTTGTGGTTAAACAACGACTGACTTACATTTTTACATCAGCCATTCAGACACGTTTTGGAATCTAGACCGGAACTTCAACAGGGAAGTTCATCAAAGTTTTTTGTGTAACGTTGAAAAACTATAAACTACGCGTTGTTTCTCTCAAGTAAAGAACATTGGAAAATGTGACTGGTACACAATGAAAGATAAATGATCTCTTGTTTAATATCAATGGTACACATTTACCGAACTGCGCGTTTTAGGTATGAAATGCGAAATTGAAATGGGTAAGTATATTTTCCCGTTCATGACCATGGTTGTTATAGAATACCTAGGGGTAGGGTATAACATGTACAGAGGCATTTTCTTTCTGTTCTGGTGCCAGTGACCTGGTACATACAAAACCTTTATTAAAATATTAAACTTTAACCAGCGTAGAGTTTTAATACCATGACAAGGCACATAACTGCGTCTGACACATGACTGCGTGATGACAGTTTATTTGTAATGTGTACGATAGCTGAATACCTTATTTTTTGTTTGTTAGTTCGTCACCCCATATAAGCAATGCAACTAATATAGGAAATAACTCTTAGGACTGTTATATCTGAAGTTATACCAGCTGCATGTCAGGAATCGGGTCACTTCGCAAGAAACCAATGCCCTTGAAAGAAAATACCAAAATCCAAGTAACTCTCCCTGCACTATCAGAAAAATAGTTGAACGTCTTCATTAGACACTAAGAACTGGTCATGGAAAACTGAAACTCAATTGACAGTTGCTAGAAACAATAGCCGCATGCGTAAGTCTAGTCGAATTTCCTTTTTAACCCTGATATGATGGAAAGGTTTGGATAAGCCACAAGTAGCGCTTATCAAACGGCGAATAAACGGTCGACCCATTGGTATCGCTCGACAGCAAAAATTCAAGCTGTCAACTAAGGACTGAATTTTCTTTAATACTGATTTGTAATGATCCAAAATTTCTTTAATTTTTTAATGACTTCAACAATTTTAGGATTCTACCTTTTCTTTAGAATCCAACTCTAACCATAGGGAAACTAAAATTTCTGTCGGACCTTCAGTTTCTTCTCCCGCCAAGGGCACACCTAATTGGGACATAACGTCTCTAAATGTTTGAAGCGCTTGTGTACATGACACAGTTTTTTTGTTTCCATCAAAAAAAAAAAAAAAACAACCCACAAAGTTCTTAAAAAAATGAAAATCGTTCAAACGTTTGGAGGTGATAAACGCACCGAATGGTAGAGCTTTATCAAAATAAAAATAATTGTCAAAACAAAAGCATAAAAGTTTAAAGTTTGAATGTTTGATTGGAATTAGCCTATTTGCGCTTTTAATGTCAGCTTTGAACAATTTGTACAAATTTCGACGATTGATAAGCTTTTATCAACCGAAATGAGCCTCCGTAGCTGAGTTACTGACTTCAAATCAAAGCTTGGGTTGACTCTGAATTTCTTCAGAGTATTAAAGAAAGGGAACAGGCTTTTTATAAATACAACAAAAATAAATCTGGTGAAAATTTGTCTGCTTTTAGAGAATTAAAAAATACAGCTCAGATTTAATAAATAAATAAATAAAGCACAAAAAATTGTTTTAACCTTTAGCATGCTAAATTTTTGAAATGAACTGGTACCGTGGATGTTCATTATGGAATGAGCTTCCCAAACATGTAAGAGACAGAAGGTCCATAGTTAGATTTAAGTCCTGTTTAAAGAAGTACTTGTTGGACTAAGCCTTTTCTACACTGTTTTGTTTCATTTTCCAGTCACGTTTTTATCTGTCATAGATAATTTATCATTTTAATATTGTAGTGACTATCTAAATTCTGTGATACATGAAAAAGTCCATGTCTAGCATTTAAAAGTGCACCATACTTTTTCCAGTTGCTGTGGTATTTTTTTTAAGTTGTTTTCCTATGTCAAACTGTTTTGTATTTAAAGAACCACAATGGAAATAAGAGATTCCATGTCTCTTTTTTGTGTCACCCTTTGTATATAGTGTAGTTGACATGGATAATTATCACATGTTTGTTTCTGTTTTCATGGACAATGTATTGTGATGCCATGTTTTATACATTTTATACAGAAATAAATCTATCTATCTGAATCACTTGTCCCACACCGCTGCGGTTTCGAAATTGGTGGTGTAGAAGTCACTCTTGTGAAGAATCTATCAAAATGGCTTACGTGATGTCGACGATTTTAACTAGGTGTCCGCCTGTGTTTGAAATAATGCCCGGAGGGAAACCTGGAATCTTCATCCACCATAAAGCTGGGAAGTCATTATATGAACTAAAATTGTGTTGGTGTGACATAAAACCTATCAGAAGTAAAATGAATGTAAGAAATCATGAAAAGTAATTTTCTAACAATTATACTTCATTAATAAAATAAAATGAAGCTTTCTAATTCTTTGTAACGTTACAACACAACTGATGTCATTTTCGTTTACGTCATCTGTTTTCTGTGCTTGGATTAAAATTTGTTGCAAAATGCGTATTTCAACGTACATGTAAATAAGCATGAAATGAAAAGTAAATGTGTATCTTTCTTCTCGATGAGATATGAAAACAAACAAACATCCTTTATGTATTTATAAAACTCTTTCACATGAAAGAAAGAGTTTTCAGGTTTTTTTTATAATTTCATGTTGCAAAATTAGTCATGCCATGAAAATACTACCACTTAAGATTCCCTACAGTTTAACTCAGCGCCGTGTTATAGTGATGAGTACAGCCAGTCTACCTACCCCTCTGACCCGTGACATTCCATACAAAGCATAGTTGTAAATACATGTACACTACTGACTAGTGCACAAATTGAATTCACTAGAGCTAATGCGGCTTAATATATTATGTTATTATTAAGTTATTAAGCATATATCTATTTCTTGAATTTTAACAAAAACATTTGATAATTTTAGGTTTTTATTTATTTATTAATAATAACTCCCTTACATCTTTAAACGGTGTTTCAGCAATTAACTTTTTATTTACACTACAGTAAGTTCTTTGATTTTCATGCCCCCGAAGGTGGGCATATTGAAATCGCACTGTCCGTCAGACCGTAACGTTGTAAATTCTTGTCCGGGCTGTTACTCTGCCATCCATGAATGGATTTTAAAATAGCTTGGCATAAATATTTACCTTAATGAGACGACGTTTCATGCGTAAGACCCAGACCCCTAGCTCCAAGGTCAAGGTCGCACTTAGAAGTGAAACGTTAATAGGGTCTATTTCGTGTCCGGTTCGTAACTTTGCCATTCATCAAAGGATTTGAAATTACGTAGCATAAATGTTTATCATAATGAGACGACGTGTCATGCGCAAGATCCAGACCCCTAGCTCCAAGGTCAAGGTCATACTTAGAAGTCAAAGGTTAATAGGATCTTTTTCGTGTCCGGTATATAACTCTGCCATCCATGAAGGGATTTTAAAACAACTTGGCATAAATGTTTACCATAATCAGACAATATGTCACGCGCATGAAACAGACCCTTAGCTCAAAGATCAAGGTCATACTTAGAAGTCAAGTCACATTTAGAGGTTGAAGGTTAACATGGACTGTTTCTTTCCGTTCCATAACTTTTCCATCGAAGAGACTTTAAAATTACTTTGCATAAACATTCCCTGTATTGAGATGACGTGTCAGACGCAAGACCAAGACCCTAGCTTCAAGGTCAAGGTCACACTTTGAAGTCAAAGGTTAACATTGTATGTTTCTTGTCCGGTCAATAACTCTGCCATTCATCAAGGGATGTTAAAATTACTTGTCACAATTGTTCCCTATAATGAGTTGGTGTATCTTGCTCAAGACCCAGAACCCTAGCTCCAAGGTCTAGGTTACCGTTGGAGAACTTCTTAATCTGGTCACAAAATGATTCATACCTAAACTATTCTGGCATATTTTGCGCAGACAACTGTAGGATTCTTGGGTACACTTCGGGGGCGTTTGTCATTAATAGTGATAGCTCTTGTTTGAGGTTCAATTTTGAGGTATGACCCACATAATAGTGAATATTTCAAAGGACCTCGGACATTTTCCTATTCAGATTGCCTATCCGATTAAGGTAAACGTGACTTAGGGATAGACTTCTGAAATTGCATAGTTATGATAGTTGAAGACCATTTCTTGATAAATGCGACTTCATTTTACAAATGTATGAACAAAAAAGAAGACTTTGTAGACATTTCTCATTCTCTTTTCTATTAAATTATGAACATAAATCATTTTTACGTTTTAAACATCTTTCCCCCCAGTGACGCAACAAAAAAATTCACATGCTTTTGTAAATAATTATTATATACGTATGCTGCAAAAATGGCACTAGGTCACGGGTGGGAAAGTGTTTAAAATTGAAAAAAACTACGTACAGGGTGTCAGCAAATAAATTTTTACATAAATATTTGACACTTATTGCATGTGTTTCCTAAACCTTACATATATACAGCTTTATTCATTTTTGTAAATATTTAAAGCACAGAAAACACTAAACTAAATAAATAGGGGACATAGAAAGTGAAGCTAGAAAGCAGACAGATCCTTATAAGTATATCTTATGAAATTTTTCAATCAGATCTGTTACCTCTTGACAGTCTAAGTCCGTGGATTGAGTGTTATCAGGATTGAGACAACTGCATCTGTCATAAGTCAAGAACCAAGCAAGTGGCTTCGACATATTACACAATTATGTGTCTTCAACGTAAACATGACAAAGAAATACAGACAAACTTCTATGGGAATAGTGCCACTTAGGTGCAATTGTTTACCTTTTGTAGGACACAGTTGAAGCGAACCTAGAATGCATTTTAAGAGCAACATTTGCTTTTATTCGATCCAGCATCCTATACCCTAACAAAAACTACACCAGACACCATCTCATTAACTAACCTAATTGCTTCCAGAACTTACACTGACACCCGTAGAACTAATACTGACTCGCCCATAACTAACACTGACACCCCCAAAATTAACATCAATTCGCTCACACGTCTGAAACTTATTTCGAAGCCAACCGAAATACTAGTAAGGACCTCAAAGAACTAACACAGACACCCCAAGAATATCTATATAAATGTTGATACTAGCTAGTGAAGTTCCATTGATATAAAATGATAAAAGAAAGGCATCCCTGAACCCGCAGTGGAATAGGCAGTCTCCTGCACCCCTCCGTTCAACTGAAAAAGGCCAACTACGCCAATGTATGGCCAGCTACACCACTGCATGTATTCAATAATAATCCTCCACATAATGCCCGGTCAGTATTGTATAGTAGTCGCAACTTGACCGCGATGGTTGATTATTCATATCGATTATTTTATTGTAGAAATAAGCGGGTGCTTAGGGTAGCCGTATATATTATATGGAATTAGTTTGTATACAGTATACAGTTTTTTTTAAACTTTCCAATACACTAATTCATATTTACATAAATTTATATTTCCATTTTCTCGTGCAGCTTGTGTTTTTTAAATGCAAAGAGATTAAGTGTTTTACGTACACTCCTTTTTACTAATAGGTTGTACCGCATTATGTATTATAATACAAAGGTTAACCATCGGGGTCAAGTTGCGTCCACTATACATGTGTATAAATACAGTATAGCAACAGATGTATAGAAAACAAACAATAGGATATGATCAATGCATCAGTGTTATCATGGGCACTCGGGTGGAAATAACTGAAGTACAGTTAGGGACCAAATATTTTGTTCACTTTTATTTTTTCCGTTTCATTTATTTTGAAAAATGTCAATAAAACTGATAATCTGCATGGTATCAGTTTATTTATTCTATTAAAATATTTCATAGTAGACATACCTTAAATACCAATGCTTATTTTAGCTAAAAATACACATTTTAAATTTTTCAAAAATATGACCCTTAGTTACAAACTGTTCGAATTTCAAGAAAACGAATATAAAATAAAACTATTTTTTGTGACAGTTTGATAGGAATATAACTTATTTATCAGTATTTGAAGCTGCTATATAAAACTATCAGCTACTGAAGTCAAGAAATAGCATTGACCTTAGGGCAAAATCCCTAGCATAATGTCAGATGTCCTTTTCAAAACAATGCTACAGCAATATACTATATCCAGTGAGAGACTTGTATACAAAATTTAAACAACTTTACCGTGCCGTTTTTATAAATTTTGTACAATTAAGGATATTTCCTTAAGCTCAAGTAGAGAAAAATTTCAAAGTGATGACCACTGTCCAAAACGTTTGCAGAGAATCCATTTTACCATTGATTTTGATAAAAGACTAGAAATGTGTCACAGACACGGATGCCCACACCCCCCACCCCCCCGCACCCACATAAGAAAGGTCACAGGCATGGTATATGTACTACCCTACGGTCAGTTATAAAAAAAGTTACAATATAAGTTATTTATAGTAATAACTAAGGAGAGTTAATCTTAAAAGGAAAAAAGAAAAAAAAATCCAAACAAAATTTCTTACCAGGTAGATATAGGTCAAAATACATCTCAAAATTGGATGTAACATAAATGTTGTACTACAGAAAAGTGGTCTAGATTTTTCCCTACGACCAGTAATGAAAAGGTTACAATATAAGCTATTTATAGTAACAACAAAGGGAAGTAATTCTAAACTAAGGACCTGGTTCTTGCGCATGACATTCTTTCTCATGGCGGTGTACAATTGAGCAAAGTTACATGAAAATCCCCCCATGCATGAAGAAGAAATGCTCAGGACAAAGTCATTCTTGTATGTGACATTTGGCCTCTAAGTGTGACCTTGACCTCTGACTTAGGGACCTGGTTTTACGTACGACACATCGTCTATCCATGCTTATTATTTATGTAAAATTATTTTAAAATCAGACTATGCATGTCAAAGTTATGGTCCGGACACGAACACCACCCTTTCCCGAACACGCACACAAACAAACATACACACGGACAGGGGTACAACTATATGCTCCCCCACCCCCCTTTTTATGGCGGGGTCATAAAAATCAAAGTATTGGTAAGCAATTAATTAATTTAAAAACACACAATAAACCTGTGAGTATCATTTTTTTTCAAGGGTGCCTCAAGTAAAAGATTTAATAAGACAGAATTTTAGCTCCAACATTGAAAAATAATGGTTGAGTCATGTGGGACTGTTTTAAATTTTGCTCACTTCATTAAAAGATAGCCTTTGGGCAGAGACAAAACCTACCTACATTTCTTTCAAAATATGTAATCTAAAGAGTAAAGGCGAAATAGAGAACTTTTACCGCATGTAACTCAGTAATTTTAATGATGTCTAACTCTACCACCTTCTGTTTCAGAGGTAAATTCACCTTGAACAGCAACAAATCACTCACCAAATGAATTTTTTTCACTGTTTTACAATAAATCAATAATGAATCTTGAAAAAAAGTAAAAAAAAACTTACTAGAAATCAAAGCGCTGAAAGCACTGAAGGACGGTTGTCCTGGAAAGTGGCAAACCAAACCGAGCAAAAAATGAACATTTGCGTTATACATATAAATGCTCATAAGTCACACTAGAGCTCACTTTAACAATTAGATAAATAACAGTAGGCGGCCTAGGTTTCTACTGTTCCTAGTGGGGCAAAAGTGACAGATACAGGCTGCATCACTAAACACCATTGCCACAAAGAATGTTAAGAAAAAGACTGTACAGTTGTACTCTGTAATAAAGGTTTCACTAGGAGGCTTGTATATCTATTCTTTATACGGGCTAAATTAACCATTTCTACAGCAAACTCGTTTCAAACGTGGTTATAAGAGAAAAAAAGGACATTGTACATGCTATAAACTTTAATTTAGTAATAAAACAATGTTAGACTAGTTTAAAGTGTTTTAAAATAAAATAGAATTTTCAGTATGAAAACATTTACAAAAAAATAGTTTTATGCACTACACATCTGGGCTAACATTCTTAAAGCATCTTTGTGTTTTAATTAATTGTTTTCCTAACATTGTTTCCTTTCAATTGAGAGAAACTTTAATCGCCTGACACCTGTTTAGTAGAGTAATATACATGTTTTACATGCTGTTCAATTTTTAGTTGAAACAACTCTTTCTTTCTATGATTTCTTTTGGTGTTGTTTGATTTTTTCTCTCAAAACGAAAGCTAATAATTGTATGTACTTAGGACACCGAGCACATTTTTATGCAATCTCGGAAGGATAATAATATCTGTCATGTGATTACGAATCGGATAGAAATATCTGTCCCGAGATCACCTGCGCATTGGGCGGTAATGAGGCTTGCCGAATTACCGCCCAGTAGCATGTGGCAGAGGGACAGATATTTCCATCCGATTCGTAAACACATGACTGATATTTTTTCTTGCACATCGTCTACATGTTAGCATTTTATTCTGGCAGATTGTTTTTCTTGCATACCGTATTTTACAAATAACAGGTAGGAATATTTTCTTTGTAGCACTCTTTCTTATAGTAGAGCGCGGAAAATTAACGTCCATAAGCAGAAGTGACGTCATGATGTTTTGCGTTAGGCAAAAAAACAAAGTTCCACTTAAGGTAGTTCTGCACGTTTGAAATACCGGAAGTGATGGCGTAACGTCATTTATCCGGAAAACGGAGATTCGGCGTACGGAAATGAAAATTAGTTTATGAATTTATCGAAACTTTGATGCCCGTCAAGTTTTTTTTTTTTGTATTGGCTAATTTCCCTTAGAATTATTGACTTGATTTAATGAAAAACTGTTCGTCCGAAGCCATTTCTCAGTGACTAGCAAGTAGAATTTCATCAAACTTGAAATAAACATAAGCCAACATACTGCAATGATGCCCGTCAAGTTGTTTTTTTTTATTCTTTAATTAGAGTTATTGCCCTTGATTTAATGAAAGAAACACATCTGCAGCCATTTCTCAGTAACAAGTTTGTAGAATTTCATGAAACTTGAAATACTATGAACCAACATACTTTGATGATGCCCGTCATTTTCTTTATTTATTGGTCAATTTTCCATAGAGTTATTGCCCTTAATAAAAATCCACAGATTTGTACATAACAAACCAACCAATTGGAAGAATTTCATTAAACTTCTTTCATTCTTTTCCATGAACATTTATTATAAACATGTGAAGTTGTGTACCCACAACTGGTCGCTCACCCCCCCCCCATCCCACCCTCCTAACTCCCAGCCCCCCTCAATTTTTTTCATTCCTTTTTTATTTCTTTTTTTTCAAACCTTCCATGAATATTTATCAACATGCAAAGTTGTATCATTCTCTCACCTCACTCCTCCACCCAGTCATGCTCACCACCCCAACATGCATCTCCACCATTTTTTTTTTAATTTTTAATTTTCCATCAGTATTTATAACAACATGTAAAGTTTTGTACCCTCCACCCCACTCCCCCCGCAGAAAAAAGCATTCATTTTCTGTTAAGTTGGTTTTGGCTAATGAAGTTATTTGCTTCTTTTTAACATTCTTAACTTTTTGCCAGATATATTTTTTGCTGTTCCTCACCACAGACCCTTTCGGCGGGGGATACCAATTCAGCGAATTTGCTTGTTATGGCCTGTGACATCCTTTGCATTATACAATGCGACCATTTGTGTCGTTCTCTCTCTTTACCCGGAAGACACATGCACAGAGTTATATGCATAAATTGGCTTTAGGATATGAAAGTGTGAAAGGAATCATGTTGAATAATTCCGAAATGAATAAATTACAGTTTTGTCAAAGGTGTCCAAACACTGGAATAGAATTCCATTTGTGTCATATCCTGACGAATCAATGATGTGTTTTTGACAAACGAAAAGACAAACATTTCTGACATCAGAAACAAGTTTTAGTCATCACAATGTGTACCAGATGTACACGGGTTTATAATGCTGTACTAATGTCATGTCGTAATTGCTGACAAAAATAATTATAGGTGCGTATACGTTCGGCTTTTTTATACTTCATACCCGGCCATTTAAGCACGTCTTTAAATTTATTTGTTTTTAATTATATATACTTACAACAAACGTTACACAAACCCGAGACCAATTTGGACTTTTAAAACAAAGGATCATGTAGGAAGGTCTGAATAGATCTGCAAGATGTTTATAGACCTTGAGGGAGTATAAAAAATTAATAAAAAAAGAAAGAAAACCCCTAACCCCAAACACCATCCAAACCTATCAAGAGAACAATAACAATACCTTATTAGCCGTCAAATGAATTTATTAATTAAAACTGCAATTGACAGATCATTCAAAGTGAATATTTGTTTATATTAATATATTAACATAGAAATGAATTATTTAGATCGAAATTTTGCTTTGTATTTTTTGTAAACGTCAATTATTTCCGCGACAACACGATAACACTGTGCTATTGCGCGTTATGATGTCTGGTATTGTTAAAGAACATGCTGGTTTCAACTGGTATGTACAATATAATAATTATGTAAATCACACATCGAAACTTTTTTTATCTACTTTAAGAATGAACCATGGCACAATCGACCTGGACAAAATTGAAAATGTCTTCGACAATCATGCCAACCGTTTAGATAAAGATAACGCTACTTCTGTGTATATAAGATGTAGTTAAAATTTTCATGAAATAGGTTTTGGCATTGAGAAGCATGATGGTGCGGACCTTATAAACACACCGTATTTGAATGCAAATTCCAAGATAAATGTAACTATAAATTGGGACTAGCATACTTTCCCTGAACTCAGTCTACAAGTCAATAATCTTCAATGCATTAAGCAAAAGGACATATAAGAGGAAGGTCCACATATCATTCAAATATTTTGAACCATAAATAATTATCTCCCTTATCTTGCAAAAGCATTAATATAAATATTATGAATTCAACAGGTGCCTGTTTAGTACGGTGTTCCGATTGTGGTATTGTCGACCCCTGCAGAGGTAAGGGCGATACTACACGATTCGACAGCAAGACAAGACACACCGTTAGCACGATGCGATAGAACGACAACACGATGCTTCAGCACGGTTTGAATATCGCGTAGTCGCATCGTATTGTGCATCCGCATCGTGTTTCGTAATATCACGGTCGACAGAACTATATTAATATTGCATAATAGCATCGTGTTGTCAATATGTCTTTGTCGAAAGGACAACGTTATGAAATTAATATCGCGCAACAGTATCATGTTGTCGTTGTGTCGTGGTTTTGAGGTCGACAGAATGATGGTACGACATTAATATCGAGTTATTGCGTTTCAGTTAGACGTACGCAGTAACAATTACTTAGTAGAACTATGAAAAAACGGTTCAGCAAAAGATAATTTTGTCTAGGGAACTTGCGAGGCTTTTATGTTTACTTGCTCAAAAAGGACTGCATAGGTATAATTATTTTCTATTATGAATATAAATGAAAAATCAGGTGAATTAATAATACACTGTTAAAAACATTTTGCTTTAACAATTTGTTGATTTTTTCTAGCTCGTCCTATATTTTCAAATCTCTTTTTTGTACAATCAAGTAACCCCTGGGGCTGGGTCAATTTGATCCTAAGGGGTCATGTTTGAACAACTTTTGTAGAGGTCCACTAGGCAATGCTACATGTTAAATATCTAAGCTCTAGCCCTTCTGGTTTATTTTTAGAAGATTTTGAAGATTTTTCTATGTACAATCAAGTAACTCCATGGGACAGGGTCAATTTGACCCTGGGGGGTCATGATTTGAACAAATTTTGTAGAAGTCTACTAGGCAATGCTACATGTCAAATATCTAAGATCTAGGCCTTCTGGTTTATTTTTAGAAAAAAATTGAAGATTTTCCTATGTACAATCAAGTAACCCCTGGGGTGGGGTCAATTTTGACCCCGGGGTCATTATTTGAACAAAGTTTATAGAGATTCACTAGGCAATGCGGCATGTGAAATATCTAAGCTCTAAGCCTTCTGGTTTATTTTTAGATATTTTTTAAAGATTTTCCTATATAAAATCAAGTGACCCCTGGGGCGGGGTCAGTTTTGACCCTGGGGGTCATGATTTGAACAAATTTTGTAGAGGTCCACTAGGCAATGCTACAAGTCAAATATCTAAGCTCTAGGCCTTCTGGTTTATTTTCAGAAAATTTTGAAGATTTTACTATGTACAACCATGTAACCCCACGGGGCGGGGTCAATTTGATCCCAAAGGTCATGATTTAAAAAAAAAAGTAGAAATCTACTAGGCAATGCAACATGTCAAATATCTAAGATCTAGGCCTTCTGCTTTATTTTTAGAAAGTTTTTGAAGATTTTCCTATGTAAAATCAAGTGACCCCTGGGGCGGGGTCAATTTTGACCCCAGGGATCATGATTTGAATAAATTTTGTAGAGGTCCACTAGTTAATGCTACACGTGAAATATCTAAGCTCTAGGCCTTCTGGTTTATTTTTAGATTTTTTTTAAATTTTTCCTATGTAAAATCAAGTGACCCCTGGGGCGGGGTCAATTTTGACCCCTGGGTTATAATTTGAACAAACTTGGTAGAGATTCACTAGGCAATGCTTTACACCAAATATCTAAGCTCTAGGGCTTCTAGTTTTTGAGAAGAAGATTTTTAAAGTTTTATCCTTTCGGTTGCCATGGCAACCAGTGTTCTGCATGGAATTCAATTCTTTGAATAATTTTTAAAGAAGACCATCCAAGGAACATCTCTGTGAAGTTTCATTAAAATTGGCCTGTTGGTTTAGGAGGAGATGTTGTTTAAAGGAAAGTGTGGATGGACGGACTCCGGACGGACGGTGAGCGATCACAATAGCTCACCCCGAGCACTTTGTGCTCAGTCGAGGTAAAAACAAGAGTAGGTCAGTAGGTCAAGGTCACAGTCGGGTGTTATCAGTTGGGGACATCCGGTAAATTTAATTAAACAGTCTAGGAAATATAATCTGATAATTTTTGAAGTATTTTTTCCTATATAACTCATATATCAATAGACCCCTGGGGCGGGGCCTCTTTTCACCCATGGGGCATATTTCAAACAATCTTGTTAGAGATCAACTAGGTAATGATACAAACAAAATATCAAAGGCATAGGCCTTGAACTTTCAGACAAGAAGATTTAAAAAAAAAATCCTATATATATCTATGTAAAACTAGGAAATGCCGTGGCAGGGCCTTTTTCACCACAAGGGGGAAAAAGAAAAATTGGGAAAGGGGACCAAAAGGCAATTTTTCATCAAATCTAAAGCCAAAGTTTTGGGTTTCAAAAAAAAAGTGTTTTCCTAACAAGTCTATACAAAACCATGGCCCCCCCTGGGGGGGCTATTTTCATCCTAGGGAATTTTTTAAACAATCTTTAAAGGCCACTATATGATGTACTACCAAATATCAAGGCCTACCCCCTTTTTTTTTTTTACGGAAGTTTTTTAAAATTTTTTCCCTAATAGTTATAGAAAAAGTACCCCCCCCCCAAGCGGGGCCCATTTTACCCTATGTAATAATTTAAACTTTCCAGACCAAATAAAATAATAAAAAAGCTACTACTAAATATAAAAGCCCAGGTCTTATGTTTTGAAAAAGACGATTTCAAAGTTTTCCCTATAAAAGTCATATAACCCTGTGACCCCCGGGGGCGAGCCATATTCGACCTTGGGGGTTTTACACGCAAAAAGGGTCAAATAGGGGGGGTAGGTCCGATTTTTCAAAAATACGGGCGTATACGGGATTTTTATTACAAAATTTGGGCCCAAATTAAAGATCCCGTTTTTGGGAACATCTAGTAAGGGAATCCGAAATTTTTGTCATCATAAGGGGACCTATACCCGGGAAATACAAAACGATTTTTCCCGTATATTTTGCTATCGAATTTTCAAAAAACCCTAAAATGATGTTTTTTGTGCCCGTTTTAACAAAGTTTATTTTTTTTCAAAGGGGTTTTGAACTTTTTTCCCCCCGATACTTTCCGTATTTAGAATATAGGAACAGTTACGACCCTGTATTTCCGAAAACGTAGTATACGGACCCCCCGTTTTTTTGTCATAACGATGTATTCACTAATATACGGCAAAGGGACTTGTTTTTTTAATATAGGGGCTTGGGAAATTTTTTCCCGTATACATGATATACTAGTAACGGACCCGTATTTTGTCTATACGGACTGTTTTGCATCTAAGTAGGGGGCATTTACGGATTGTTTTTTTCTAATATACGGGCTTCGGATTTTTTCCCGATACGATGATAATAATATCGGACCCCCGTATTTTGTCATATAGGGGGCATTACAAACGATTTTTTTGATAACGGGCTGGGGCTAGCCCTATATCAGGGGAAAAGAAATATAGGGACCCGTATTGGTATATAGGGGGGAAAAATACAAAAACTGTATTTTTTTTAAGGGGCTAGGGACTAGCCCGCAATCTGGAACGCAAAAATAGGACCCCTATTGTGTCATATAGGGAAATGTTTTTGATCTGATATAGGGAAACAAACCCTGTAGTTTTTATTACCCATTTTTCCCCGATCAATAGCAGAGTATCAGAACATATTTGTCACTTAGACTTTTTTGGCTTTGGGGGAATTCACACCTTTTCAAAAGTACATTTCCCAGTTTTTTATGTATTGCATGATGTATACAAATCCCGTTTTTTTTTTAGTAAAGACTTTTTAAGGGGCCCCAACAAAAGATGACAAAATGAATGTCGGTGATACCTACACAAATACGGTATTTTAGAAAAAAGAAAGAAAAAGACAGGGTATAAAAAAAAAATCTAGTTAAAATTGGGAGAATGTAGTTTTAAACTAACATTTTATTCAATTAAAAATTTTTTTAAACAGTTTTTCAAAGGGTTTGAATCATTTTCATTTTTTGCCAAAAAAATTTAACAGAAAAAAAAAGTAGTTCAATACACAAAAAATTTTTATTATAATTTCATTTGATTAAAAACTAGCAATTCGCAATTTTTAAATTTCCCGGGGTTGACTCAAAAATAGGGATATCATTTTTTAATTGTCCGTACTTTTTCGATTCCCGAATCTGATTCCGCAGGCCGGCGCAAAAAGGACAGACACCCCCCTAAGCCAATGTACTTTAAAAACGCATTTTGGTTTTGACGGAACACGATTGAAAGGGGTAAAAATGAGAACCACGGGAAAATTTCAGTTCCTGATAATAGAAACTTTTTTTTTGGGTTAAAAATGCCTGGAACAAGGTTTTCCCCGGGCTGGGCTTGTGAAAAAATGTAAATTCAACATAAGTATTTTCATCGTAAAATAAATATCTCCTTTTTCTGATTCCAGTAAACAACCGTGCAACTGGAATAAAAAAAAATTCCCCATTAAAATTATAAAAAAAGGACCTTCAATTCGGGGTACTGATTTTTTAATCTAAAAAAAAATTTTTGTGAAAAATAGAATAAAAAACAGTTGCCCCGGGAAACAAACCCCTGACCGAGGGGGCAAAAAGTTTTTCCACGCGCCTTTAAAACGAAAGGGGAGGGGATGAATGCGCTTTAAATTTATACTTTTTTTACGAAAAAAGAAAAAACATCAATTTCTTATTGTTTCCGACTTTAAAGCGCAGTTACGTACAATATTACCCTTAAATCCATATACTAAAAAATATAATGCCGTCCCATAAAAAAACCAACATAGGGGGTTTTGCGACCCATGGATCAGACCGCCGGAACCGTGCATTGGGGCGGGAGCCATGTGTTCGTTCAAAACCCATTGGGAAATTTAAAAAATGTTACGACAGATAGACCCGACCCCCGGGGATGGAAAGGGGCCGATCCTTTGGTCGAAAACTAAGACTATTTGGTTTTCTTGCCGGGCTCAATTAATATTTTATGTTCTTGGGACGATGGGGGCCAGTGCCTTTTTTTAAATTTTTTAAACATGTTTTATTTTTTAAAAATTTTTTTTAAACTCCAAGTTGCATACAGACATAAAAAAAAAGAAATTTAATTGTGTCAAATTTTTAATCCCCCTTTTAAAATTCTTTGGTATTACTTATTGGGGGGGTAAGAAAAACCTCAGTGTTTTTTCAAGGGGGTATAAAAAATAGAAAACCCCATTTATACAATGATGGGTACTTTAAATTTTTTTTTTTGGTTTACGTTTAATACATCTTTTTGCCCGCAAAAAAAAGGACTTGTATCTATTTGAAGTTCAGTTTAAAAATCCCCGGGTAAAACAGGAATGAAAAATACCGGGCAGTCGGAAATATCGAAATTTTTAATTTGTTAAAATGTAAAAAGGTCTTGAAAACGTTTTAAAAATAACACACTAAGCTGAGAAAAATTTTTTATTGGTACATGTAGGGTCCTAAAAGTAAATTTTTTGTTTAAGTATAATTGTAACGTTTTTAAAATATTAATACTTTCAATTTATAAATAATTTTTTGCAAAAAAAAAAGTTTTAAACATTTTCCGTTCCGCATTCCTTTTAAATTTAATTTTTAAACCTTCAAGTAACGTTATAAACCGTTGCCTTAAAAGCTCAGATAAAAAAAATAAGACCAAAGCTTAGTTTATCGTTCACCCCCCCCCCCCCCCCCGTGACAACAAAAATTTTTTACGGAAAATCGAAAAATTATTATTTTTTTCCCCTTTATCGTTTTAAAGATTTTACTAAAATTGGGTAATGCAAAAGATTTTAGTAGTATGTTTTTTGGGTCCCCATAAAATTTTAAAAACTTCAGTAAACAAATTCTACACATAAAAAATTGTTATTATCCAAACCCCTTTTTTAATAAATTTAAAAAAAAAAACAGAAAACCGCTTACATAATTTAAAAAATCGGGAAGATAAAAAAATTGTAATACTTTTAATTTTTCATACGACACTGAATTTCGAGAAAAAAACTTTTTCTCTCTAAAAAGGGCAAAATGAATTTTTTGCAAAAGTGCCACTGAAAAAAGCGTTTTTTTGTTTTACGGGTACCCATTTTTCAAAAAATAAAGTTTGAAATTATTTTAAATTTATTAAAATTTTTTCCCAGATTCCTTTAATCAATAAGAACTGCCCCATTTTTCATTTTTTAAACTAGCCCGGCTACCAGCTTCTACGAAATAAAAACTTCTTTTGGAGTGTTTTTTTTCCTTTAACTTTAACCTCGAACCCCCAAAAGGGTTTTATCAAAGATTTTGACGTTTTTTTTTTATTTTAAAACGGGGAACATCACATTGGGGATGACATCCTTGTAGATATGGGTGGAAGAATGAATGAAATAATGTTTTAATGATTATTGAGAAAAAACAAACGAATGAATGAAGAATGAATAATACTTAACGGCTATTGAATTTCTTTTTTATATAAAAATTTAAAAATTTTAAAAACCTTTTTTACGCTTTGAATTTTTTAAACAAAAAAAAGCAACCCCTGTTTCCGATTAATTAAATATAATTTGGTTGGTTGTCCAAAAAAAAAACATTTATTAAAAATTAAAAACAAAAAATCAAAAAAGTACTTTCTGACTTCCTTTTTCCCTTTTAAATATGCAATAAAAAATTATCGCGTGCGCACTTGAGCCCGATGTTTTCGTTCGGGGAAATAAGCGCGAAACGGACGAAGCGTGTTCTCAACGATTGGGTACCTAAATCTGTATCATTTTAAAAATCCAATTAATTTTTCGCTAATTGTGTTTAAATTGGATCATCGGTTTTTTTGATATTTTCAATTTGCAGGTAGAAAAAAGTTGAAATTGCGACTGGGTTACCAGGCTTAGGGTACAGGGCTATCATCGATTTAGTTTAAAATGCTACAATTTACAATTAATTTTCAGTAAAACTGTTTTGGCAGAAAAATTTTATTCAGTTTTTTTTCGGGAATGGGAAACAGTGTAAATGCTTTATCTTTGATTTTTTAAAGAAAACCCTAATCTTTTTCAATATTTTTGACGTTTTCGTTAATTTTAAAACAAAAATTTGTATTTTATACAGTCAATCATGTCAGCCATCACGTTACCAGGTATCATGTTTAAAGTAAAGTAATGTGATTTATCGCTACCTGTTTTATCTTTTTAAATTTTATTTTTTCTTAAAAGTATTTTTTTTTTTTACGTTGTGATGGGGAATGTGTTTTTTTTGCAAAATTTAATAATTGACTTTTTTTCAACGGGTGAAAATGATACTTTTAAAATGGACCATAAATTATCACGGGGCGTTTTACAAAAAAAGTGGGAAAATTTTCAAATAAATTTGGGGAAAAAGGGATGGCCAAAAAGAACCCACTACCCAATTGGGACTAAACGTTGGGCCCCATACCCCAAGCGATAGTAAAATATCAACTAAGAATTTAAAAATTTTAAAATTTTTTACGCATTTTTGTTTGGACTTGAAAATGAATTTTTGGGAAAAATACAAAATTTCACATGTGCTAGGTCAATACTAAAGGACCCTAATCCACGAGAAAAAAAATAGTATGCCACTGATACGCAGTGGAAAAGAGGGGACTAGGAAACTTTTATTATCACTGCCCCGTGTTGCACCCCATTCGCACATGTTAGATTACCAGTGCGAATGTGTTGTTAATACTGCGCAGTAATAAATCTTAGCAAAACTTCCTGTGAAAATACACGTTCGCAAGTTTTCCTGACACGTGCGAACGTAAAATTTCCAAAGAAAATAATCGAGAATCACCTTTTTCTAAAAAAGAAAAACTACTTCGAAAAATTTCAGCTAACTATAAAAAAAAACAATTCCCATAAAGACACCCTTTGGAAAATTGCAGTCTTCACCTTTTTCATTGACATAAAACGTCGCACGGTTAGTTTTCAATGGGCATGGTAGATAAGGCGTCACTTGCGCCCCTGAAGTTACACCCCACATGTGAAAATTTCCACATAGCACGTGGTAGCTAACACGTGCGCACAGAAAAAGTAAAAAATTTCAAGAAAGGGGTTTTTTCGAATCTTTGGGGGCGGGCACAATATCATTATTTTTGTCTGTAAAAAATATTAGATTGATTTCAAAGTAAAGTATCAATACATGTCTTTTACTTTTTTTAGACAAAAAATAAATGGGTTAGTTCCTTTTTTTTCTATAAAATTTGCATTGTATGCACAAGCTTGGGAAAATGTGCAGAAAACAGTTAATTTATGCTTTTTGATTTTACAAAGGGGGTAACGGTGATGTATCATACAAATAAATAGGGATGAATTGATTAAACCTTTTCTTTTTTCAATCGGATTTTTATTAAAGTTAAAAAAAATCGGGGAAAGCGCAGATGAAAAGAAAGGATTCATTTGTTTGATTTAAATTTTGACCTGTTTTTTGGGCCGTGATGTTTTTCAGTTCAGTCATATTAGTATTAAACTTTTTTCTTTTAATTTGATTCATTTACATACACGTCAAGTCGAAAACATGCGAAAGTTTTACCTTTTAAAGGCCGGGGAATATAATTTTCATACACTTTTGTTGCATCCCCTATTTTGAAAAATATAAGTTATTTAAACCCCCCTATTTCGGGATATACGGGGGAAAATACGGGTTTATACCAAACATTTTAAAGGGCATATACGTCCCCCCTTTTTCGAAAATACAAAATATTTAAATCCGTTTTCCGGATTTCGGGTTTTAGGGTTGTATACGAAGAATTACGGGGAAATTTTAAACCCCCTTTTTCAAAAAAATTACAAACTAACATACCCGTAACAGAATAACGGAAATTACGGATTGATCAAAAGGGAAATACGGGGAAATATAAGTCCCGTATTTTAAAAAAAAAACAATTTTTAAATACCGATTTCTGGGATTAAGGGAAAAAATAGGAGTTGACCCCAAACAATACTGGAATATACGGGCCCATTTTTTGAAAATTTCAATTATTTTTTAAAACCCCATTTCCGGCATAAGGAAAAATACGGAGTTTATCGAAAAAAACGGGAAATTTAATCCCTTATTTTTGAAATATACAAAATATCATACCCCTATATCCAAATATACGGAAAAAAGGGGTTGTATATGAAAAATAACGGGAAAAATTCTCCCCTTTTTTGTAATTACGGATTTGTATTCCCGACACCAGCAATACGGAATAACGGTGTTGTACGATCAAATAACCTTTTTTAAAATTTCCCCCCCATTTCAATAATTACGGGGGATCGTATACTAAGAAATTTCCTATTTCTAATAGGAAATCCGTATTTTATTATATACGGACTTTTAAAAATACAAACCCCGTACACGCCCGTATTTTAGTTTTCCGTATTTCTTCCCCTTAGGGGATATACGGGCCCCACACCCCCTTATTAATCTTTTTCGAGTGTTAATTTGAACAATCTTGAAGGCCCACTGATGATGCTAATACCAAAAATCAACCCGGCCTTTTTAGACAAGAAATTTTTTTAAAATTTTTTTTTTCGGGCCATGGCAACCCCCCGTTTTATCGGGAATTAATTCTTTTAACAATTTTTTTAAAAAGGGTATCCAAGGGTCACCTGGGAAGTTTTATCAAAATTAGCATGGGGTTGGTATGTTGTTTAATGGGAAAATGTGGGTGACACCGGCAGTGAGCAATCACAATACATTCTGGCCTTGGCCCGGTGAGCTAAAAATGAAAGCTGATTAACTGCACTACAAAAATTTATTTTAAAAAAAACACCAGAAAAAAGTTTTTTCTACATTTTTTAATGCAGGCTGCACTACATATCAACCTATTTTAAATTATTTCAACTAAAGTAATTCTCATTACCCCATATATACCCTTAAATTTATCCTGTTTTGGGGTTTTTGCATTTGGTTTTTTACAATTTCATAGCTTTTTTCTAATGATCTTACAATCACCTTTTTTAAAAATTAAAAAACATAATTTCTTTTTAAATTAGTGGGAAAAACTGAATAAAGCACAGATTGTATTTAACAAAAAAAAGAGAAGAAATTTTCATGTAAAAAAAAAAGGAAAACTTAAGTGTCGTGACCTTTATACATGACCCAATGTTTTGTAATGGTTATTATGTATGAAAGTTTTTTTGATTTGTACACCCAATGCAAAAAAAGTTAAAACCAGATAAAAAAAAATACCAAAAGTTTCATTCTAAAGGGGCCTTAACCTAAATTTAGAGGTCTGAATTTTTCATGCAACAAATTAATTTGTTTGGGAGGGGCCAAGTTTCTTGAATATAGTAACGACCGCAAGCCCAATAAAAACTGTATGTTTTTGCAAAAAAAGCACGAGTCTGTTTTAAAAATATAAAAATGATAGAGGGTAAGATAAAAAATTTAGTATGAAAGGGGCTTAATTTGGTAAAAAAATACAAATCAAGAGTTACAGGGATTGTTACCAACATGCAGATGATGAGATTAAAAAATACTGTTTTAATTTTTAGTATTTTTAAATACCAAAGTATGTCTATAAAAAAGCTTTCGAAAAAAATAAAATGAAAATAATTCCAAGTATAATTTGTGCCCTTCCCCTTTGGGTTTAAAGGGGCCCCAGTCCTTGCAAAAAAATTTTTTTGATGCTGGAAAATGCTTTATGTGAATTAAGTAAGATAAAAGCAATAATAAAAAGAAATGACAGAAAAAAAAAAGGTTCCCAAAAAAAATTTTAAATTTAAAATAAAAAATATAACACTTGAGACCTGATTGGAAAAAGGGGCCCCGCCGTAATACTTTGGTTGATGTTGGATTGTTTATGAAAAAGTTAAGTAAGTATAAGAAACAGCAACAAAGATATAACAGAAAAAAAAAATGTTCCCCCCCCCCCCCAAAAACTTTAAAACCTTAAAAAAACCCTTTTAGTTAACACATTGGTGACCTTGAATTTGGGTAAAAACAGCTCAGCCCTAAATATTTTTTTTTATAGGACAATGTTTATGTGAAGACCAGAAAAGATAAAAGAAAAATTTTTTAACAAATATAGGGAGGACCAAGAGTCGTGAACCGAAATTCCCCCCTTGAGCTCAGTAATTAACAAGGGACAGAAATTTTTTGGGGTCATGGCATAAAAGTTTAATTTCTTGGTAAGGTGACCTTGCCCTTTTGCCCTCAAAATCATGGGGGTATCGCGGAAAGTAAACCTCCTATTAGGTTTCGTCATCATAGGCCCAAGTTCTCAATTTTTCACCCATACACTTTTTTTAACTGTTTGGTCATGGACCTTGGGGAATTGACTGATGACCTCAAAAAAATGGGTGCCTTTGGGGTCATGTAACCTTCTATAAATTTCATGCCCTAGGCCAAAAAATTTTCTCAAGTATCACCCGAACCTTTTTAAAACTGTTCGGGTCATTTTGCCCTTCCCTTTGACCTTTGATTCAAAATTTTGGGGGGCCTTATGCTGGTTATGTAAATTTATGAACCTAAAAGCTTTTGAGTTATCACCAGAAACACAGACTGTTCGGGTCAGGGATTCGATTTAAAACCTCAAAACCCCTGGGGTCCCTTTTGGCTACTACCTCCCTTTTTTGGTTATCACCCGGAAAAAATTTAAAGTTGGGCCACTTGACATTGCCTTTGACCTACTAATCTCAAAAATAAAGGGGGGGTATCGGTAGGGACCCCCCCCCCCCCCCCCCATTCAACTTACTTGATCTACCCCCAAGCATTTTTGAGTTATCATCGGAAAAGGATGGTTTAAATTCCCGACGCCCGAATCTGCAAAACAATATACCCTTCCTTTTCCTGCCAAAAATTTTAACCTTAAAATAACCTATAAACCCCTTGGAGACTTTGGGGCCTTGGGTTAAGGGTCTCACCCCCCTAACTATTTTGTTTTTATACGGGGAAAATTTTTTATGTAAAGTTACAGTAAGATAAAAAAAAAAAAAAACAAAATAGACAGAAAACGAAGGTTTGCCAAAAAAATTTTTAACCCAAAGAAAGGTAAGCCGCACCAGCCGGGGCGAGTAGAATACCCCCCTTTTCTGCGAATAGTGGGCAAAAATGATTTCATTTCGTACGTCAATTCAGGCTTATTTTATAAACAGCAAAAACTATTTTAAGTCAAAAAACTCTACCTACATTCGAACAGTAAGCAAAAAAAGGGACAGGTAAATCAATAAAAAAAGGGAGCTAACAGGCTTGAAAAGGGAAAAAAAATTTTAAAACTTTATTCCGGAATTTTGGGAAATGCCCAATGGTTTTTCAAAAAGTTTTCTTGGGAAATTGTTGACAAACAACGCACAAAGGAAATTTGGCGGTCACAAAGATATCCTGAGCCTTTGGGGTCAGGTGAGCTTAAAAAAAGTAATCCAGGAACTTTTTCCCTTTTGTTTGATGAAAAAATTTTAAATTTCAAAGTGGAGAATGTTTTTTTAAAATTTAATCAATTTTAAAACCGAAAAAGTGGCAAATACGGCACTCCTGTTTACTGAAAAAGAAAAAATCTAAAATCTTTAACAGAAGAAAACGGTTTAATAAGAAAGACAGGGTTGTTCTAAGGAGTGTTTTGCTTAATGGAAAAAAAATTTGTAAACTTTTACCAGTCAAAACTGAAAAGGGACTATTTAAACATGTTAACAGGGGGCCCTTGAAAATAGAAGAAAGCAATCAAACAAGAATTCAAAAAACTCTTATTCACAACAAAAAAATACATTTTTTTGGAAAATAGTTAAAATGCAACTTTAATGATTTTTTGAAGTTTTAGTAAATGTTTTTTAAAATTTTTTGGTGAAAAGAATACTGACTTCAAAAATGTTTTGTTTCTGTTCTTTCTGCATGAAATACGTAAAAAAGTTAAGAAAAATTTCAAAAGCACAATTTAATTTTTCAAGATTAACAAAAAAACCAATCTGATATGTTTATTTTGAAAAAATACATGAATTTAACCCCCTGTGGGGTTATTTATACACCAGACTGTAGAATCATTTTTTAAAATTTACCTATAAACAATTTGTCTAAAAATCCTTTAACAAGGATTCTTAAAATAAAAAGGTTTTTATAGTGCTAATATCTAACGGTTAAACAGTAAAGCATGTCAAAAACAAAATGTAATTATTTTTTGTTAAAGAACAATTTTATTAAAACAGAAAAAAAAACATTAGTCTGTGTTCAGCCCCTGTTTTAAAAACTCCTAAGGCTTTTAAAATTTTTGTGTAATTAATCCATTTTTTCTCAAAACTTTTTAAATGAAATAAGCAAGATGTAAGGTAAAATATATGTGATTTTTTAAATTTATTAATTGGTACCCAACCCCAAAAAAGGAAAATACTAAACGTACCAACAACTTTTAAGATCAAAGATGACTTTTCAAAAAAAAAATTTTGAAGACTGCGGGTTTTTTTGTTTCTATATGCGGGAAAAACGTTTACTAGTGTTTGGTTCAATCATGGCTTTTGTTTGAATCGGGAAATTTAACAGAAATGATGTGATCTTTGCAAAATTTATCTCTTTAACAAATTTATACATGTACAAATGCCCCCCATTTTTTAAAACTAAAGTTATATGTTTTAAAAAGTGAATCAGGTTAGAATTCAAGTGTTTTTAGGGGTTTAAAAAAATTATACAAAATTGTGCCAAAACTATGTTATAAAAAATGGGCCCATTTTTTCAACTTTTTCCCATTTATAAAATACAACTTTAACATTCTTATAATTTATATTTTGAAAAAAATTACAACTGTAAAAACATCTATCTAAATCCATGACACGTTGTGTGTTATTTTAAACTTACCAAGGGACAAACTGTAGATGCACTTCTACTACTCCTGAAAAAGCTATGAATATTTCATCTTACTCAAGTAAAATGTGGAGGTATATTATTTACTCAAAATATATGTGGCATCCCTAGCATAAAATGTTGTACCTGACATTTTCCCACTGCCATTACCCCATGACACAAAGTTTTTATATATATATAATATACACGACTATATCAAACTTTATACTTATCCCCCCATACTTGTAGACATATTCATATTACCCCATGATACTATGTAAATAACTTTTTTTTTCACCAGAAAATATGTAGAAATACCCAACTTACCCCATGTACTTTGGGAGATTACTTCATATTTACACCATGACACATTGTAGCATACCTCATATTTTATCCTTGTAATCTGTATACCATTTATACTTATCCCACTATACACGTAAAAACTTTATTACTTATGTAATCTGTAGACTATTTATAGTTTCACCAACTCTGTAAACATACTTATACTTATGCTGATACATCTGAGCTATTTTCATCGTTTACCATAAATCTATAGATTTTCATACTTACTCCCCCATACATCTGTAGACAACTTTATATTCCAAAACAAATACTGTATAGAATTTTTCATTTTATTTACGATAAAAAGGGGTTTTGTCTTAAAAAGTCTCATGAAAAAATTTTGTGAACGATCAACTTATTCTGACAATTTTATTATAATAATTTCCCAATTATCTCGTAATTATCTTTAAATTTTTTAAAAAATTAATACAATGCGTCCATTCATACTTATTTCTCCCAAATAATTGTAAAAAAATATTATATTCCCCGTTTAGCATACACAAGCAGAAAAAAATAAAATATGATTTTGAAAACCTGGCAGGGGGGGCAAATTCAACTGCCTATTGCCCAGGTTACCCCCAAAGTTTTGTACGGGGGAAAGCATAATTTACATATTTATAACATCTACGGACAAGAAAAACTATGGTCAGTGGAAGCCGTTGACTTTTCAGTGTGATGTTATAAAAGCAATGAGAAAAAACTTTAACACTACAATAAGATATTTAAGTCGAAAAGGTGCCAAAATTCGAAAAATGCTTGAAGATTTCCCTCCCCCTTTTTTACAGAGGGGGGTCATGATGGTAAACAAGTATGAAAAAATATGAAAGCAATTCTCAATGGACTTTAAAAATATTTGGGGTGGTCGCTAACTTAACTTTTGTGTGACGTCACACCGGGCGAGTGGGTACCCCCCTATTCTTCGAATAGTGAGCTAAAATAGAATTGGAAAAACGGAAAGCAAGTAAAAATCGCTTTCCCCCCCTGAGGCGCAACTATGTAAAAACATCTAAAATTGTGCGTATCTTTTAAAAGCCCCATGAATGAATAAATTTAAGCGATCGAAAAAAAAGTCAAAGAAATGAAAAATGCTGTCGATTCCCTTTTGTTAGCACCAGAAATTTTGAAGACGAGTGTTGGCAAAAGTTTTTGCAATTGCAAGTCTGGAGCTTTAAATTTTTCCAAACTGCATGTAAAGTTTATTTCCAACCAATGTGCAATTCCAATTTTTTGACATTTTTTTTCAAAAAAAATCAGAATACTGAATAGGCTCAATAGGGTGGGTTAAAAAAGTTTGTTTCCCCACTTCCCAACCTGTTTAAATTTTTTTGGCCCCCCCTTTTAAATTTTTAATGCCTTTGGGGAATAGTTTTTTTCAAATTTTTTAAAAAAAAAGTTGCTAAGTGATTTATTATGCTTTAAACTGGCCAGTAAGTTAGAAATAATATTGGCTCTAAAGGCTAACCCCTTTTTGTATTTATTTTTTGACACTAAATGATTTTCCCAAAAATTTCCTTAACTTTTTTTTCCGTCCTACCCACCCTAATTTTTAGCATGTTCCCAAAAAATTTTTTTTTTTTTCTTTGCCAAATCAAAAAAATTTAATCTTTTTTCCCATTAGGCCCGAACGATAATATGATTTTTAAGATATCAAACATTTTGACCCCGAAATTTTTATGACTGCTGAAGAATGCTAAACCAGTTAAAATCAATCTTATTTTGCATATTTTAACAAATTAAAACTTTGCGCTTTGTTTTTGGCCTATGTAGACTTTTGAACACTCGTACGTAAATGTAGCTCAAATTGTCAGCTTTTTTCACTTGCCCCAAAAAATATGTCAAGCATCCTTAGATTTAAAGTTTATATATATTTTTATTCAGTTGTTTTTCTGTGACAAATTTTGGTAAAGGACCATTTGAAGCACCCTTTAGGCTCCCGTGGGCTTGAAAAATTTTTTGGGGATTAATTAAACATTTTGTTTTTAGCATTTTAAAAGAGGGCAAGAAATAGTAAAAACAATTAAAAATTTTGAGTGAAAAATATAAAAAATTAGCGATTACTTTTTTTGAATTTCATTGTAGATTTTAATAAGCTTTTCTTTACTGATGACCAAATTTATCGCGGGCTTCCCGCTCGTCTTTACGGAATCAGTTGGTACGCTAGATTTCTGATTTCCTTTTTCGTCGTGGTAGCCCCTTTAGTGACTGCCTTTTTTCTTTTTTTCGTAATTTTCAGTGCGTGCTTGAATTTTTGTGGATGTTATTTCGGGGGTGTTTCATCCTTTGTAAAAAAACGTCAATTTTGGGAACAGTAGTTAAAAGAACATTTTTTAAGGGGCTAGTACCAAATACTACGCGTATTTTAAAGTCTTGTCCGTGTGCAATTCACCGGGGAGTCCAGGGGGCTGGGGGATGAAACTCCAGAAAATCAGGGAAAAAGTGTTGAGGAAAAATTAAATTTGGTGTATCAGGAAGGGTTAAGCTATAGATATTTAAAACGTTTGAAAAAAAAGTTAGGCCGTTAGGCTTAAAGAAACACATGAACAGTTTGAAAGTGTTCGCTGCTCAGTTCGGCCCCCACTTTGATTTTCCAGACCAGGCAAGGGAAATAAATTCAGTAAAAAAAAAACCCGGCCCCTGGTGATATTTCGGTCCGAAATATTACGGCCGCAGCCGAAAGTCCCGTATTTTGGTGACGACAGGAGAAATTAACGTTTTAAAATCATCAGTTTTTTTTTGCCATCTCATTTTAAATTGAGACTCTAGGTTGGAAAATTTAAAAGGGATGATCAGCCCGTATTGAAGGATTACAAAGCGGTCGATATGTCGAAAAAAGTTATCAAAATTGATAAGTAGATAAAGGATAATAACGTGGTTTTTGAGCCAATCAAAAAAATTAACAGCAAACATAAGGACTTAAAGAAAATGCGCGCATTTTTGGAAAAGGCAAATTTGACGATTTACACTCAAATTTTTTAGGTCGTACAAAAAGGGAAATTCCCGGGTTTTTATGAAGTGTAAACAAGTGCGGTGGAGCCCAAACTGTCCGTATTTGTAAAAAGATTTCAGCCAGTTTTCCAGCTGTGGTCGTTCCATACAAACCCCTCTTAAATATGGTTTTTCTACCCAAGGGGTGGTTATTATGTCCAGATTATCGAGCAGAGTGAAGATTTTTTTCTCAGTGCAGGCAAAAGATTCCCTACGCCGTTTAAGGGGACAAAAAAGTGACTCAGAGCAGTATTATGAAATACTTTACAAAGCAATATTCAAAATGGCTTACATTGGTACTTTCCCAAATTATAAATTTGGGTTTAAAAGTGGGGGACTTTTCCGTTTATTGTAGGATAGATAACCGAATTTTCAAATGGCGATTTTTGAAAAAAGGACACAGCTTCTTGCATTCGAAATACATAGTTTATTATTTCTTGGGATATTGAAAAATTGATTATAAACCCAAAATGCGTTACAATAAATTTTTACCCAAAAAGGTGGTAAATTTTTGGTTAATTTTGGACTTTAGATACTAAACTCTAAAATGTTCATACCTCATTCAAAAATGAGAAAATTAAAAATTGTTTCAGTTTGATAAAGCCAAAAGATTTTTATTAAGTGATTTGAAATGGGTTTTTCCCTATTCAGTAAAAATTTAGATCACCAAAAATTTTTGGATTTAAGTTTTTTGGGTTCTTTCATAGGTGGAAGTTTTACCCTCGGGCCCTTGTTGTAAATCCTATTTTTCGCAAAATTTCGACCCCTAATTCATCTTAAGGGGAAAGGTTTTAAAAAAAGTTTATGGGATGATTCATTTTACAAGAGTCGATATTTATCAGACGAGTATTTTTACAAAAATTTTTCAAAATTAAAATGGTGGTAATTTTAAAATCGATTTTGAGCTCTTTTTGTAAAAAATACATTGGGATTTATAGAAATCAGGTGAAATACAGTTATTAGAATAACCAAAGCAGAACCGAAACTAAGAAAGATATCAAAAATCTTTTTTTTAAAAAAAAAGGTTCTGCGCGTAGTTTAGCGAGAATTGCCGGACATTTTTATCGTGATAGTGCATTTTGCCCGCAAACTTATTATTGAGAATTTTTTACAGACTTTTTGAACCAGAACAAGTTGGCAAGATATATTAACTTTTGCCTTAACTTTTAAATTGGTGGTAGTTCGGGGGGAGTTGGAAGATACTTTGTAGGATAAACGAATTGGCATTCAGTTTGTCACTGACGTTCCATTGCTGGGGAGGATGGATTCTGGAAAATAGGCCAAGGATTTTTGGGTCGGCAGCTAGCAAACAAAAGTTCCAATTACGAGAGTTACTTCGGTTTTCATGGCAAATTTTATCATTCAAAAGGACCTTTCGGGGCCCCAAAGTCAATTTTTTTTGGACAATTCAACAGTTTTTATAACGGCATGGGTGGTGCGATTCAAATTTAGACACAGTACCATCATTCTGAGGCAAAAGATTGAACATGCAAATTTCCCCCAAATATATCTCGGGCAGCAAGAATTTGGGAAGCGATATTTCCAGAGTCGATTAGTACGAAAGGATGCTTATCAAGGTTGTTAGTTTTAGATCAGATATGGGGGCCCCCCCGTATAGAAAATTCGATCCCTAACGTCATCTCAGTTGCCAAAAATAAATCAATGTTTTTTCGATTCACACTTCGGAAACGATGATTCTAAACAGTTGGGGTCAACGAAAAATTACGTTTTCCCCCCCGTTCGCTTTTTACCAAAAAATATTAAAAAATAATCAAACAAACGCGGTTTGAACCTATGCACCAAAAAGGGAAACTCAGTTTGGTTTCGGGGTTGCTTCAAAGACAGGGGAGATCCCGGGCAAATTTCAGGGCGTTATTGCAAAAGGTCCGGTGCAAGAAAGCCCGAATTTTGGGAAAATTTTGCTTGGAAAGTTTTGGACAAATAGATTAAGTTTTTAAAGGATGGCCAATTGGGCAGCAAAACAATTGTACATTCTATAGCTGAATCCACTTTGTAGTAAACTGGTATTAAAATTTCATTGAAATTTTTTGATTCAAAAGGAGTATCGTTTTTCGGATAATAGCAATTTTAGTGTCTTAGCGAATTTTTTTTGCAAGGTTGGCTGATAATTCACACAGGCCGGAGTCGTTCTTAAACCAGAATTTTTTTCCCCGCAAAAAATTTGTTTTCCGGGCTGGAAAATTTTTCCCAGCATAGTGCGGAATAAGGATTAGTTATGACTTATAAAAAAATCCACAGAGCTTTGCTGGCAAAAACCGATGCCCATAGAGGATTTAATCAATTTTTCAAACAAGGGTTTTAAAACAAAATTGTTACTATAAAAAACAATACGGTTTTAAAACAAAACTTTATTAGCTTTGTTACAAGTGTAGGCCCTTCAGGTCGGCTTCAAAGGGGAAAAGTTTTAAAACAAGTTGTATGTTATTTTCACCAATAGTTGCCAACAGACGATTTCAAATTTGAAACGAGGATCAATGATAATATTTTTTGGGGATTAAGAATGATACAATCGACAAGGATTTGAAGTTTTAAAATTCCCCCCAAAGACGATGAGGTGTTACCCAGTGCTGTCTCAAAATTAAAAAGCAAAAAGAACCTTTCGATCGCGGCAGATAAGCCACTGTTCTTGTCATTTTGAGTTTCCCTTTCAAAGAATAGATGGGGGTACAATAGCAACATTTTTGGGAAAAATATTCAACTTGCAGTGATATGGTTTTTTTGGCAAAATCATTTCGACCTAAGGAGCCCCTTTAGCAGTAATGATGGTACATTTCCTGAAAGTTTGAAAGTAGGTAGATGGAAAACAAAAAAAAAGTTTTCATGAATTTCATTCAAATTTGAATGCAGAAACGCAAAATTGTAAAAGCTAAAATTTTGAACATAAATTTAAAATACATGTCATAGTGCTGTTTTTGAGACATTAATTAAATAACTTTTTTTGTCATATGGTTATACAGAAAACGGATCAAAATTTTTTATATATATGGATTTTAAATTTTGGTGAAGACATCCTTATTTTTATATATGTTTGTTTTTTCGTTGGGAAGGCATCATTTTGGCAATGACTTCTCTAAAAGAAGCACAGTTTTATATTAGAAAATTTCATGTGAGTATTTAACGTTGATTTACTAAATCGTGTTAAAACAAAATTTTCTCAAAGGGGGGGGAGAACAATATACGGTTTAAACTGTTTGGCCGTGGCAGGGAAGAGGTTTAAAGAAAGGGGGACTGTGGGAAAAAACAGCCAATGAAAACCCGGAAACCCTCTGTCACTTGGACCAAAAAAGTCAGTTTTTATTAGAAAATTACAGTGATATTAAGTAGATTAACAATCGGGTTTCCTCGTGTTCAGTTTCAGTGCCGTACTTACGGTACGGTTTAATTTTTAATTAGATCTTAATGGTAAAAAATATGTTTTTTTTGGTCACAAATTTTTTTAAAGAGCTTATATATATATATAACACAAAAACCCTGTTATGTTGATAAAACTGAAAATTTTAATAGCCTATGTTATCAAGTTTACGGTTTTTTTTTTTTTCTTTGTAAATTACGTTTTAGTCGGTTTTGTCTATGATAAAAATTTTGACATTTTTATTCTTATTTAAATTTTGGCTGTATTTTCAAACTTACTCATATCTGTTTGTGTTGTTTTTTCACAGTGTGGCAGTATAGTGGAACCTTTCTTAAAGAACAGCTATCAGATAAAAGTTAATTTCTTTAAAGAGATGTGTTTTTTTTTCGTTTTATTTTTTTGTTTTAAGTGGTTTTCTAATGAGAATAATTGCTACATAAGTTAACAAAATAAACAAAATATTTAATATAATTACATGGAAATCTGATAGGCCTATGTTTAATATCTAATCTTATCCAGTTACTTATCTTTAATTTACCAGTTTTATGTCCTATGCCTACTTAAAGATTGAATTAAGCATTCAATCATGGTAACGGTAACTGCAAATTAACAGTTGGACTGCCTTTAAGGTCGTTTAGTTTTCACGTGGGTTAGGGATGTTTTTCAATTGCGACACCAAAATTTCTCAAAGTTAATTGAGTTTCCGGTTTTCAAGGATTCCAGTTTCACAATGACCATAGCTTTATCAGATCAAGTGGTTCCAACGTTGTTTGAGCGGTGAATTTTACGCCAATCAGATGGAGAAATATGGTTGATACTACAAGTTTCTGGTATTGTAAGTGTGATTTAAAGGAATTTCTACCCGTTAAATAAAGAATCAAATGAAACCGACGGGTGCACCTGGAGCGTGAATGTGTCTATATTTTAGCACATGTGTCTATTTAGCTGAGAATTGTGCCGTTTATTCAAACACTTCTGTACAGTCCGGCAGGGGAAGGAGATTTTTGACAGTTTTTGACAATATCGCCTCAAATATAGTGTTTACCAGGAGCAAGTAACTGTTGAAACACTTTTTATGTAAAGGGCTACCTCTTAAAACAAAGCGTGTGTATTTTCATAGAATTATTCAGGGTTGTTTCTGAACAATCAACCGAAAACCTAATGCAACGCCGTTTAGAGTGGGTCGCTATGCAACGCAATCAAGTGGATGCCTTTCTGTATCTTACTTAAAATTCATTAAAGCCTAACAATGAATAAATTTATAAAGTTTTATATCATTATAATGATCCCGCCATTTCTAATATCTTGTACTAAATACATATATAATGATGTATATATAATACATTTTTATGCTCGCATAACATATGTTTGCGGACATTGTCAAAAACATCAACACAAAAGCATAAAGTAAGGGTGAACATCGAGCAATATCATTAAGTAAATAATATTAATAGTTTGTAAAAAGAAGAACCATTTCAAGGACATTTATCATCTCCACGAATGGTACTGAACAGCATGCCAAAAGCGGGTTGACTCTTTATGAGGATTGTTCAAATATGAATGCATCTGAGCACATAAAAATTTATCCTTGATAGTTTTCAATGAAAATTTTATTTGGTCCCCTCGAAGTATTCATCTCCAACAGATTTGCAAAATTTCAGTCTTCTAATCCAATCCTTGAAGCCTTTTTCGTAGTATTTTCTAGGAATACTATGAAGACACTGGAATATTGCAGAACCGAGGTGTTTGCGCTGCACAAAGTTTCGACCAGAAAGGTATTTTTAAACCTAGGGAACAAAAAGAAGTCACACGGGGCAAGGTCAGGCGAATAAGGAGGGTGATGGAGGAAGCACAACAACCTTTTACTGCTTCAGAAAGTCTTGTACAATAGACGCCTTGTGCGATGACGCATTTTCATGTAGCAGTCTGACATTGGTCAAACCAGTTGCGGGTCTTCGAGTTTTGAAATATTTCTTCAGTTTTCGAAGAACTTTAGTCTTGTTAAACATCGAATTTACGGATTTGCCTTTAGGTACAGCAACCTGAATGACAGGACCCTGAGTTGTGAAGAATATGGTATACATTACCTTCTTTACACTCATGGTCCGCTTTGCAATGCATAGTCTTTTGCCAGACTTTGTTGCCCATATTTTGTTCTGAATCTTTCGTTTGGGCTCAAAAAAGTGAACCCATGTCTCGTCACTAGACATTTGCGAAAGATAGTGCATTGTAATTTGGAAACTGTTTAAGCAACAAGTTTGCGCATTGAACGCGTACCTTTTTCTGCTCATCTGTCAGCAGATGGGGAATCCATCTAGCACAGATCTTTCTCATTTTCAAATTACGTTTCAGAATTGTATGAGCTGCTCTTATGAGATGCCAACCATACTAGCTATTTGCCTAGCGGTGTATCTTGCCTCAGTAGAAACTATTTCTTTCACTCTAGCAACCATCTTGGCAGACGTTGCTGTTTTCGGCCGACGGCCATGTGGTGCATCTTCTATTGAAACTAACCACATTTGAATTTCTTAAACCAACGAATAACTGTCGAAAACAATATTTCGTTATGCCCATAAACAGAACATATTTCGTCAAAAATGTCTTTACACCCTATGCCAATAATACAACGATTCTTAATATAGGACCGTACTTCAACGGCATACGCTGACCTTCTTCCAACCATTTTTGTATTAGTATACACGAGTAGGCAATGTTTAGCGAGCGATAGATACAGCTAAAGTGAACGGATTTTAATGGTATCAATGTATAAATGTACAAATGAAAAACAGACACCAATGAAAGAAAATAAACGGACTAGCAATACTAAGAGAGACGTGTTTCAGTTGTACTATTTAACTGTCTCCAACATTTTTTTTTTCATTGGTGTCTGTATTTCATTTGTATTTTCATTTTTAAAGGGCGACCATAGAGTTTTATTACATCGTTTCTGTTTTATGGAGGACAAATAAAATCTTGCCTTTTCCCTGGCCAATTTTAACGGTCTCTCTGTTTTATCTCTCTGAAAATAAATGAACGTTTCACCAGAAATATGAATGAAAATATATAAAAACAACTGATCAATACTTTTATCATGGACCAAACTTAAATGCACAACAAATCAGTAATGAAATCGCAATGTATTGGTTTTAAGGAACTAAAAGTAACCAACTGTAACTATACTGATTTAATGAGTCAACCTGCTTTTGGTATGCTGTTCAGTACCATTCGCGGAGGAGATAAATATCCGTGAACAGATTCTTGTTTTAACGAACTAATACTATTATTTACTTAATGATATTGTTCGGTATATTAAAATTATGGCGGGATCATTATGATGATATAAAACTCTCCAAGTTAATTTATTCATTGTTAGGCTTTGAAAATATTGACTGTTTTAAGACGGATAAGACTTCGCAAGCAAGACACAGAACGGTATCCACTCGATTGCGTTGCATAGCGACCCACTCGAAACGGCGTTGCATTAGGTTTTCGGTCGATTGTTCAGAAACAACCCTGAATGATTCTATGAAAATACACACGCTTTGTTTTAAGAGGTAGCCCTTTACATAAAAAGTGTTATAACAGTTACTTGCTCCTGATCAACACTATATTTGAGGCGATATTGTCAAAAACTGTCAAAAATCTCCATCCCCCGCCGGACTGTACAGAAGTGTTTGAATAAACGGCACAATTCTCAGCTAAATAGACACATGTGCTAAAATTTAGACACATTTACGCTCCAGGTGCACCCGTCGGTTTCATTTGATTCGTTATTTAACGGGTAGAAATTCCTTTAAATCATACTTATATATATATATATATATCGTCTTTAATAAAAGTTGTGACACACATACTTATATATATATATCGTCTTTAATAAAAGTTGTGACACATAAAAACATATTTTTTACCATGTATAGATCTACATTAAAAATATACTACACCGTATCCGGTACAGGTACGGCACTGAAACTGAACATCGGATGGAAACCGAGTTTAGTTAAATCTACGTTAATACTCACATGTAATTTTCTAATATATAACTGATGCTTGTTCTGGTCCAATGTGGCAGAGGGAGTCCAGGATTTACAATTTGGCTGTTATTCCATCAGTCCTCCTTTCATTAACCTCTTCCATTGCACACGGACAAGACAGATTAATACGTGTAGTACTGTGTACTACGTCCTTTGTGAAAATCGTTCGTTTAACTACGATTTAGTTAAATCTACGTTAATACTCACATGTAATTTTCTAATATATAACTGATGCTTCATTTAGAGATATGTACATTGCCGAAGTGATGCCTTCACTCTAACGATGAAATCAAACATATATATAAATAAGTGATGTCTTCACTCAACATATTAATCCGATATATATAAATAAGTTGATCCTGTTTTCTGTATAGATCCATATGACAAAACAAGTTTATGTTAATTATATAGTAACTCAACAACAGTCAACTATGATCATGTATATTATATTATGTTCAAAGAGTTTATGCTCTTACAATTTTGCTGTTTCTGCATTCATAAGTTTAGAAGTGAAATTCATGAAAACTTCTTTTGTTTCCCATCTACCTACTTTCATAACAGTTTCAGGCAATGTACCAGTCATTACTGCTAAAGTGGCTCCTGTAGGTCGAAATGATTTTGCCGAAAAACCATGATCACTGCAAGTTGAATATTTTCCTCTAAAATGTTAGCTATTGTATCCGCATCTATTGCATTGTAAGGAACTCACAATGACAAGAACAGTGGCTTATCTGCCTGCGATCGTAAGTGTTCTGTTTTGCATATGTAAGTTTTGAGACAGTCTACTGGGTCACACCTGCTATCGTCTGTTGGCGGAATATTAACTTCAAATCCTTGTCGATTGGTATCATTCTTAATGCCCCAAAAATATATAGTCATTGATCCATCTGTTTCAAATTTGGCATCGTCTGTTGACATGACTATTGGTGACAATAACATACTACTTGTATTAAAACGTTTCCTTTTGAAGCCAGATCTGAAGGCCTACACATTGTAACTAAAGCTAATAAAGTTATTGCTTTCAACCGTAATTGTTTTATAGTAACAATGTTGTTTGAACCCATTGTTTGAAAAAGTTGATTAAATGCCTCTATAGGCATCGGCTTTAGCCTATGCAAAGGCTGCTGTGTGGAAGTTTTTATAAGTGCAGTAACTAATCGCTGTATATCCGCATCTAGTGCTGGTGAAAGTTTTCCTAGTCCCTGGAATAACATATTCATTGCAGCAATTCTGGTTTTAAGAATCGACTCTGGCCTGTGTGAATTATCAGACACTTTGCATAAAAATTCAGCTAAGACACTAGAATTGCTATTATCCGCAAACGATACTCCTTTTGAATCACAAAATTCAATGTACTTTTTAATACACGAGTTGTAACTTACTATAGTGGATTCAGCTATAGAATGTACAGATTGTTTTGCTGCCCTAATTGGCCATCCTTTACAGCTTAATCTAGTTGTCCAGAGACTTTCCAAGCATAAATTTCCCAAAGTCTGTTTTTTAATGGTTCTTGCACCGGATCTATTGCAATAACTGTCCTGTTTGACTACGGTAACTTGACCGGATGCTCCACTGTCATTGAGAGCAACTCCTGAAACCAAGACTGAGCTTCCCATTTTGGTGCGATGATGGTTGCTACCGCGCGCTGTTGTTTAATTACTTTTAATATCTTTGGTATAAGAGCGAACGGCGGGTTCACGTAATTGTTCAGTTGACCCCAATCTGTTTGAGCTAATGCATCGATTCCGGAAGTGTGAGGATCGTAAAACATTGAGTTGTATATTGGCAACTGAGTTGACGTTATGGATGCGAATATGTCTATATCGTGGGGACCCCATATACCATGATACCCAT
>NW_026459701.1:0-75843 GCF_021730395.1 Mercenaria mercenaria
AATCCGGACGCGAAACCCCAGGTGCACAACTACACGTGCTGACCAACACTCCTGTAAAGTTTTGTGACTCTAGGTCAAATACTTTTGGAGCTAGACGCGACACAACATTTTCGGAAGGACGGGCGGACGGAGGACGGAAGGACGGATAGACAAAAACAAATCTATATGCCCCCACCACTCATGGGGTTGGGGGAACACAAAAAACAAATGTAAAAACAAGCAATTTGGAAATATTGGCAGACTATTTGTCAAGCAGCTACACAGTCTCTTTTGTAATTTTCGCACGCAGTCCTCATTCACAGAACGTGTTTCATGTTATATTTAAAGATCCTGGAGGACTTCATATGTTGTCCTGTCATCGCGGGAATATCCAGCTAGATCTGTATATTGTGTAGTTTCATCACCCTTAGCTTCAGTTGCTCCATCGTTGTTTTGGTTTTCTTGCACACTTGGTTTATATGCAATGTTCATATACGTTCTGAAAGATATTGCTTGACAGGTTTGAATTTGAACATGCATCATCTAAGATGAATAACCTTTGGTTATTAAATAAAACACAGACTTTATGTCAAAAGTAATCTAATAACTTTTAAATGAACATTAAAAGGATCTTATACCCTAATTTCATGTTAAATAACAGTATTGCATATTAAGTAAGAAGAATTACGCACTTGATAAATGTATACATATATAACTAGCCGTATTGTTAATTTATACTTAAACTTAAAATGACAGATTTAATTAACAATACTTTACTACATATTAATTGATCGTATAATAGGACTCTTCTTAAAGCAGCATGTCTCCAGATTTGGCTAAAAAATAATCTTTCAAACTGAAGTTTGGTCATATTATGAAAATTAGAATATTAATTTTTATTTCTAAAATATTTTAAAAGTTCTAAATAAAGAAAAATATATGACCGCGTCTGGAATCGAAACCCGGACCGCCGCGACAATAAAGACAATTTTCCGTCGTCGCTACCAATAGCGCTATAGCTGAAGTAGTGATTAATGACTTCAAAATATAGATATTTTATAATCGATTTTCATCGTAAAAAGTAGTAAAAACAGCAAATTCTCATGTGTTTCCGTAACATAAAGTTTGTCAGTAAATAAGTTTTAAAGCCTTCTTAAGAAATACATGTATAGCCTTTATTTCAAGATATCTTAAAAATATTTTTTTTTGTTGTCGAACGATCTGAAGGCATGCCGCTTTAAGAAGTTAGGAAAGTAATATACATATACATTTAAACTTATATCTAATAATAAAATATTTAGTGATGGATGCGTACAGAATATCTTTAAATGTTATAGAAGCCATGATACGCAGGTGCACGGTTAGAATATCGGACAAAATGGTGTTACGTTAAATAGTAAGACACTTCCATCAAATGTATCGCCCATCTATTGATTTCCCTATTTCATTGAAAATCTAGGGACTCGGTGGCAAAATGTTTACGGTAATTGAATTAGAATCTTAAGCATCCCATCGCTTAGAGTGTAAAATCGTTTTTTTTATCTAACAACCATTACTGCATTCATGTACAATTTACACATGATGATATTAGAATGTTACTTATCCTTGCACCTGCGTATTGTCATTGAAAACATAATCCAACCTGAATAAAAAAAGTTTCAAGCGCAGACACTATCAAGTCCAGCAAATTAAAGCAATAGATTAATTAAGTTTTTTATGGGCGTTTAAGTTATAATCAGGGTTTTAATAGAGAAAACCAAGTAACTTACTTTTGCGTAGACTCTTTGACGAGTAATTGTTTGTCTGCAATATCAAGACAAAATAAATTTATCATTCTTACAAAATAAATTTATCATTCTCTTGAGTTTGGATTATAAGATTTTTTCACTGGTTTAGTTGATGATGGAAATATGCGGCTCGGTGGTAAATGTTAAACGTGACGGAACCTTGAATGCTATATTTCACAAATAAACGGAAAAATAAAATCAAACAAACAGAGCTTTTTTTCAAAAGCATATTAAAGCGTTAGTGAACAGAAAATACACCAAGACGTTAAAAAGACAACGTTATAAACTAAGGATCCTTTCTAACCCTACATTTACATTTTTATTGATGTCGTACTGGTCGGGCTATGGGTTTTCCACATTTTTATTTTACTTACATAATGACACGTAGTTAGATTATCTGTTAACGGATTTCGTTCAAATTTTGAATATAAAAAAATATAAAATGAGGCTTACTTCTTCATTATTTATTCCCATTTGATAAAACATATAGGTATAAAATTTAAGAAATGAAATTTATCACTGTACAAGAGGGCCAAGATGGCCCAAGGTCGCTCACCTGAGTAACACACCATAACAGTGTATGCATGTTTGACCTAGTCATTTTATGGAGACAAATATTCTGACCAATTTTCACTAAGATTGGACCAAAAATGTGGCCTCTTGAGTGTAAACAAGCGTTTTCTTTTTATTTGACCCCATGACCTAGATTTTGATCCATATGATCCGGATTAGAAAACAAACATTCTGATGAAGCTTCGGGAATATAGGAGCCAAAAGGCGGCCTCTAGAGTGTAAAGTGTAACAAGCTTTTCCTCTGGTTTGACCTAGCGACCTAATCTTTTACCGTACGTGACCCACGTTTAAAATTATCCAAGCCTTGAAAATAACAAATATTCTGACCTAGTTTCATGCAAATCAAATGCAAAAAATGCAGCCGTTATTGCCTACACAAGGTTTTTCTTCGATTAAACCAGGTGATTTAAATTTTGACCCCAGATGACCCAGATTCGAACATGACCTAGATTTCATTTTGAAAATCTTTTGATCAAATTTCACGAATATCAAGTATAAAATGCAGCCCTTATTGCACCAGGGGACCTAGTTTTTGACTCCAGATGACCCAGATCCGACCCTGACCTATATTTAATCATAAAAATCTTCTGATCAAATTTCACGAATATAAAGTATAAAATGCAGCCCTTATTGCACACACAGAGGTTTTCTTTTATTTGACCGGGTGACATAGTTTTTGATCCTAGAAGACCCATATTCAACCTTGACCTAGTTTTTATTACGAAAAACATTCTGACCAAATTTCTTGAGTTTCCAACTTAAACTATGGTCTATAGAGAGTTAACAAGATTTTCCTTGGATCCATTCAACTTAAAATAAAGGTTATTTTTCAATTCACTCCGGAGTTGTCTTCCTTGATTGTCTGGGTCCATTTGATCAAATAAATGAAATTTGAAACCAATCGTGCAGGTAGTTACCAACATATGTTCATTTAGTTAACGACAAAGGGAGGTAATTTGAAATAAATCAGTCCAGAGTTATCTACCTTGCTAATCTCCGACCACCTGAAGACATATACTTGAACTTTCAAATCAATCACATACACATGATTAGGGCAGGTGAAGAAAGAAAAATGCAAAACAATGTGAAATATAGCAATTTTAGTAAATCAAGGACACATGACATGATTTTCAGCCTGACCATTTCAATAGCTAAATTATGTTTTCTGAGGGAGAGTAGAATTCAAGAATAAGTTCATGAATATAAAATAGGGTTATTATAACAGTAGCTCGATCTGGGATACTGTATTCGGCTCCAGATCGGATCTCACGAGGCGCGCAAGCGTCTAGTGTAATCCGACCTTGCAAAATCCACGAGAGCCGAATACTAAATCCCAGATTTAGCTACTGTTATAATGACCTTTTTATTATATACATGTACCTTTTTGTTCGTTGTTTTGATATTGAACGAAACCTTCAATGTTTATCGATATTAAAATAGAACTTAGTAAAGTTTTTTTTTTTTATGTGCGCAATTTATAGAACTGTGTCAGGTCATGCATATTAATGAAAGTAGTCCTACAGCATACAATACGGAAGGTACAATAAGTAACTTAAAAGGTACAATACGGAATTGTTTCTGCCTGTTCACATTTAATTATGAAATACAATACTTTTTTAACAGAATTTATATAGGTATATAATAAAAGCCGATATTTTTCCTTAAGAATTTTCCTTGTGCAAAGTGTTGAAATCGTGCACGTACCAGGCGAATATCTGCTGGATCGTCACTTTTGAAAGATTTTATAATTCCTGTGCAGCTTATGTACTCAAACAACATTATTTAGTATACCTCACTTTTTTCTACAATGATAAAATCCCATTACCCGAGAAAGAGATATTTTGACTATCAAAACATTTGCAATCTCTTTGACACGTGACCAAGCGAAAGTGACTGTCATATGATGGCAATAAACTGCTTCAAATTTTAGCCAAATGATTGTCTCCCTTGTATACAAATAGTAGTGACGTCACTATTCAATGTGTACACAGGCGATTACCGCGCTAAAAATGAAACTGTTGAATTAAATGAATTAAAAACATTTTTATGTACTAAATTTTTTTCGGTATAATAAAATAAATATCATATGGCAGCGTGTGTGACAATGATATTGTCAACTCTCGAAACAGAATGTCGGCTTTTGCCTCGGGTGATATTCTGTCCTCGGGTTGACAATATCAATGCCACACACGCTGCCATATGATATTTATATAGCATCGTGTCAAACTAAAATATTGAACCATATTCGAGAAACGGTACATTCGAGAAAATGTCACAAATTAATAACGAAAGTATGATTTTAAATTAAATCGAACTGTTTATTCCTAATGCCCAAAGGTGTGGTAAATTTTTTTTCTCGGGTTTACATAATTCTAATATATATTATCACTGTAATCATGGCCAGTATCATTATACGTCAACCGTATTGGTAAAATGGAGTTATGTGTATCTTAATATATTTTGAAATGTTAATAAATCAATAAAGTAAACCAAGCAAATTAATTAATTTTAGAACTATACGTATTTTTTTTTTGTCTGCAATATCCGAGCGATACGACTTTACTAGTGAATCCCGGTCAAACTTGGCATTTATTCATTTCTGTCATAAGATCAATATGAAAGCACGTTTATTATCTTGTTACTATCTTTTGATTTCTTTACAGAAAATCAAGAGTCAAGACGCGCTAAGAAACGTATACTATGCATGTTTAATTACAAGTTATTTTATCAGAGCCCGCGCGGTAGGCTTAGCAGATGAAGCACACTACTATTAAATGAGAGGTCGCGGGTTCGAGTATAAATCTAGAGCTACTTCGGAGAAACATATCACATTTACCTTTACTTTTGGTTTTCCTTTTATACAGAATTGTAATTGACGCTGCATAAATTGCAAGGACAGCAACAACTACTCCAAGAGAAATTCCAGTTATTAATGAAGTGTTCTCAGTTTCCTTTGCGCTGTGCCTTTCGCAATTTTCTGATGATCCTTGAGAACAAAACAATTTCCACAAATTAGACAGTGACTGTAGCAAAAGTAGAACTGTCCTGATATATAGTTCTATATAGAGCTATTACCTAAGCAAAATTACGTACAGGAGAAACTGTGGTAAACTAACATACATTAATAATCATTGTATATGGATGCATGATGTATGCACTGTATTTTATATTCAACACAATATCTTTAAAGTAAACATAGAAAATTGGAAACAGAAATTACAGTTTCAAAATTATTAAAGAATAATCAGAAAGGTAAGGGATATAGAGAATATTACATGAGTGTCTTTTCATATTGAATTTATTAAACGAGTTAAATAAAATAATAAAATGCTAGGCTCTGTCGAGTATTTTATCAATTTTATTCAACGAGTTTAATAAATTCAATGTGGAAAATCACAAATGTAATATTCTTTTTATCACATGTTAGACTTTCCTGCCGAAATATCAAAAAATCTACTTTCTTTTACTATATAAGTAAGTCAATTTGACCAACGTCTCTTATACTGTAAACGACGTCGACGTCAATGCTTTATTACACTAGTGTATTATCATTTTTATTTAATGGCTTTATTACAATACTTCCGCGACGTCAAACATGTGATAAATCAAAATAGCGCATGAAAATGCAAATAGTCGCTGTTGATATTAAAGAATGTAAATTTATTAATTAATTTGAAATTTCATTTGATTCATTTTACTAAACGCTTACGGTTTTATAATTAATGTTCAAAAATTGATAATTTCATTTTTGGATTAAACGAGGTTATCGAATTTCATCTGTACAGGGTAAAGATCAAATTCGTAATAATTGTTTTGGTAACAATGTTTGGTAACAGTCGCAATAGGTTGACTACTGTGAATCTAGGGGTTGAGAGTTCGATGCCCGAGTGCGGCGTGATAATTTGATAACAAAACGCTTTGTTAATCAACTGTAAATTCTTTAAAATTAACTGTGGATTCACGAAAAGGATTAACGCTAATAAAATGGTTTAACGATGAGATAATGATAATAGTGAAACGAAACATCAACATAAATATCTCTGTTACAAATGATATGGTAAATACACTTATAAGATATCACTGTGTCACTTACCTCCATTTTCTGCTATGTGTTCTTCAAGAAATAGATATTGCACATAGTTTCCAAGGTCGTTTGTGACAGTTAGTCTATAGCGCCCATAGTCCGCCCTCGATACATTTAAAATAGTCAAATTGGACTGTGAAACGGATGAAGAAATATGCAAGTCCGCGTTGCTAAGTACCGGTGCCCAAGTATCGCCGTTTTCTTTGAACCAGGCAAATCCTTTTGTGCCTGGCTGTGGGTAAGCTAGGGCTGTAAAGCTTAATGTGACAGGAACGTAAAGGGCACTTGTAATATTCTGTCTTATTTGATGGAGTGGACGCGGAGAACCTGTCGTAAATAATAATGATATATAAGTAAAAACAGGTGTCTACACAACTACAGAGGATTTTTAAGTGACAATATCTTAAGGAAGACATTTCTTTTCAGAAGAACATTCTATTAATAATGATAAGCCTGTCTAAACAAATATATTACCGTAAATCATTAGGCGGCTTGATATATATCGAGCTAAACTTTTAAAAATAAATACTTGCACAGCATGCAAAAATCGACCATTCTTTAGCAAAAATCGGCAATTTCATATCAGAAAATATACAGTATTTCGGAAAACATGCATTCGGATAAAGGAACACGGTGCAAAGAAATTGAGAGCCTTCATTTATTCGGTTTTAGTACTCTTATACAATTACTATTTATCAGATGTTAAGAAACACACAGAATAATTTATCGGCTTCATATTATAATTTATAATAATTTTATAACGTAAATTGCAATTGATACTGTAAGGGATTTGCCTGTCTATACAATTTGACTGAATATTGTTTTTATGATATTGCCATTTTGCAATAATTAAAGGGAGAAGAATTCCCAAAAGACTAGTTTCCCATTCGGCGAATTTAGCATTCTCAGGATTTCTCGCCAAATCCCGCATTTTCAAAACGAGGCGAAGACCGCCGGGTCAGAACTAAGTGATAATGATAATGAAGCGATAGGATGTTGCTTGACAAAATAATTTACTATTCCTACAGAAAAGTCATTGTTCTTGAGTTCCTTAAGAGTCAATAAAAAGAAATCTTAAATGTTAATTTTTAATTTGGTCAAAATTGATAGATCTAAATTACGTAAGTGCGACACAGTGCCCTGACATTCAAATCACTGCTATTTTTCAAAATAGTTGATAGTCAAAACTTTAATCCCTCTATTCTTTAGACTAATTTAAATACTTATAAGATTTTACGAGGAAAAGGCACTGAAATGCTTTTAGTCCGTCACGGCCTTTTCAGTTGCTTTAAATTTGTGTCTATTAGTAATTTATAGTTATTAGATATTTTGTACAATGTTTTTTCTCGTTTCCTTTTATTATTTTTAATACTTATGCTCAGTTTTGTATATACCATATTTCGCAGTACATTACTATTGTTCTAGTTATCCTCGATTTTTGGAACCAGGTTTTGGGTTTCTGACATTTAATTTTAACACAGTGACTGGAATTTGAATCAAAGTAAAATCAAGCTTAAATATCGCTTTTCAATAAATGCGAAGATATCGGGTTATAACTAGCATTTAGTAGCTTTTCAACCGACATGTCAATTATTCAGCAAAGAGGAAGAACTATGACAGTTGGTTTATTCTCAACTGATCCCCTCACTTTAGCCGACAAAACTATTGACTTTTATACAGTTGCATGTAAAACATTTTTGTGCCTTGGTGGCTAGTCTATCAGTCGTGCGAAAATGTAAAGGAAAGAAAGTTATATTTCGCGTAATTGCAAAATATTCTAGGTTGTTGACAATCTAAATACAAGCAGTTCTTTGACTATATATATAGCGTCACACAGAAACTTTAAATGACACCGTGGATTTCAACTTTTGAACATAAAATGAACGGGAATTTTACATGTTCGTTGGGATAAAATTTCGTGGATTGACTCAACCACGGAATCCACGAAAATTAGTCCCCCACGAATATTAATGATTTCACAGTATATCAAGCATTGTCAGGCGGTATGTGTCATCATTCTTGTTGTATAAGTATGTAAACTACCAAATATAATATTGCTTCATTATTTTGTTATAGGTTATTGACATAACTTATCATGTTTTGAACAACACACTTTTCTTATACGCAATGAATAAATTCCAAAGAACCTGTGTTGCAAATATTAGCAGCGTTTTTAAATCTTGATAGTACTTGTTATTTCTATCAGCCTTGGTAAATGTATACATATAACAGGAACTAAGAGAAAATAATACATTTTACCTTCACATGATAAAATAATTAAGACAGATTTGGAAAGGCAATACTAAACGATCATGTTCATGTAGAATGTACATAAACAATTTAGCATAAAGCACATTCAAATTCTAAAATTGTTTTGAAATAAATGTTTTGTGTTTGTAATACTGTTTTCAGGCAATCTTGTTTTACACGTTGTTACTTTGAGTGCGATTTTATTCCGGTATTCTTAATAAATTTGAATAAGCACTATTCGTTCGGGGTTAACCAGATACTTACAATTTACAAACAGGTTGATGCTTTTCTTAGATGATTGTCCATATTGATTGTTCCCTTCACATGAATACGCTCCACCATCAAGACATGCTACACTACTGTGAGTCAGTGAAATATGTTTGGTGTTCAATCTTTCTTTTAATAAAGCGCCGTTCAACATAATTTTGACGGTTGAGGTCGGGTTACTGTCAACCTCACAGGTAAACTGTATACCTCCTTCATTCTCGTCTACAGTCACATTTATCTGCCCTTGGTGTCCTTGTATGAAGAAAGATGTAACTGACGCTCCATCTAAAAATGTAACATACATGACAGAGACTAGTGAGCAATCAATTTCGTACATCACATGTATATTTCCCATTGTTCTGTACATTGCTCACACTTAGCTCCTGACCATTAGTAGTAACCATGTTTGGATGCGTCCATGTATACGATGGTGAAGGAATCCTGAACTGATACAACTGACAGACAATCGGTTGTTCCTGATAACCTTCACTGACTCGAGTTGAATTTATTCTGAATGTAGGCGTCGACGGTGGATCTGAAATCAGTGCTCTTGTAAGTTGTTGACTGTTATATTTTTGTTGTTGTTGTTGTTGTTTTGTTTGTTGTTGTTGTTGTTTTTTTTTTTTTTTTTTTTTTTTTTTTTTGCTTTTGAAATAATGTGCATTTCCATATATATTCTGTATATATCATTATCTGTCTTGTAAATAAAACAGTTTGTTATGTACATTTACAAGTTTGCCGGATAAATTTCCTAGTTTTTGTTGTGCATTTACAAGTGTGTGATGTCCTATATATAGAATAGTTCGTTCTGTTCAGTACTAATCATAATTTGTTACAACGTGTATTCTTATGCCATTCATAGCATAGTGTGTACTGAAGATAGTAGTCTAAAAAGGATAAACATTAAGAAATGATCCCTAACTTTCAGAAATGTTACAAGTTAACGACTTCATGTAAAATTACTTGCTCTTATTACATTGATTACTTTTATACAAAACATGGAAATCTCAAATACAGTTTCATAACTCATTTCTAATTTACCACGGGTATAGATGTATTCGTTCTTTGGATTAAAAGCTTGTAAACAAATGCGTGATCATTTAAAAACAATCCTTAATATCATTATTTTTTTCAAGAATTGTATATGCCTAAGTATAACAGGCGGTAAAAATATCTGATGGAGACATTTAAAGATGAATTTTGATCTCGTTTTTTTTTGCGTACAAAACGATGAAACATTTTTTACCTGTTGCAGTTTGGAAACGATTCATGTGAGTATATTTTTATTTGTTTTGCTTTTGTTGGGCTTAACGTAGCAACGACATATTTATAGGCCATATGGCGACTTTCCAGCTTTGATGTTAGAGGAATTCAAAGACCCTATGTGCCCTTCCGTGCATTATTTCTTGCATTATAAAACTTCCTAAGATTGCAATCTTTCATTATGACAGATTATTTTAAATCCCCTTTAGTTACTAGTCAGTATCAAGGATATATTTAACACAAAATGGGAGACAATTTGAAAAAAAAATCACTCTTGTGCACTGCTCTCACATTTTATTTACATCTATCTTTAATTCAAATTTCACTGGAATTTCTTCAGTACTTTTTACGTTCTTCTTTAGACAAGGAAAAGTAAAACTAATCTTTGCCACAAAGACAAGAAAATGTGAATATTATTCAATATAGAAATTTGCACTGCCTCTTTCTGTGAATGTCATTCATTCGGTTTTGGGAACGTTTCCTCGGCCTTTTTAAAGTCATGGTCAAGACAACTGTATTCAATAAAAAGTTAGCCCGATAGATAGTTTCCTTACACTTTCTTATCTTCTATCATTGTGTGACGCTTCATTGAAATCACTTGAGATAGAGTTATTATCCGGACAAATCTGACATGAATGAATTTAACGAAGGTAAATAATTTAAAATGTGAGCAAGGTATAATTATGAGTTCTGTGCTGTATACCTTTTTCATGTTATTCTCTAGTTTAGTATATGTGTTAATTAATTAGTTTAAATCCTTAACAGTATCATTCATTTCCTTTCTCTCACATTACCGCACTGAAGACTGAAAACGTCCGCTGAAAATTGGTTATATCAGCTTTGTTTTCAATTACTAAGACATTTACCAGAAATTAATAACTAAGAAACACTCTATCATATCATAAATTTCGTTTACATGTACATACATTTCATTTAGTATGTTTCGTTTTTGAACACTGTTCAGTTTAAGTCATAACAAAGGTTCAGTTATGCATTTATTTTCTCCACTATGTTTAGACAGATATAACTTCTGATTAAATCTATTACCATTTGGCACTTTTCTGATTGTAGCACGTTTTTGTTTTCCTATGTATTTGATTTTGAACATACTTGGGTCTATTTATGTTATAAATGTAAAACGAAAGCTAACTATACTTACACCAAACATTCAGATGAAAATATTTTGTGTATGGTTGAGAAACTGGCTGCTCTCCAGTTTGCTTCATGCTATTGGAGACTTTACATGTGTAGAGCATTGCATCATTTCTTGAGGCTGTATCTATTGTAAATGTTTGAGTTCTCTTCCATACTGCACCATTTCTTATCCATTCGAAGGTAGTCTGAGGAGGATAACCAACAATGACAGGGCATGAAACAGTCAACGGAGACCCCTCAGCAACACTTGTGTTTTTAAGTTCTCCTATCGCGGGAGGATCTGAAATGTATCAAAGGAGGTAGGTTCTTTTAAATGTATATCTATATTCAAGCAAAAGATACGAGATCGGAAAATCTATGCGTTTCCCTGGGTAGACGAGCTATCTACAAATACTTCAGAACTTTTCCGTGATCGATGGACTTTGGTGGAATATGGAAAATGTTCATTGCATGGCTTTATCACAGCAGAGAACTAAAAAATACAGTCTGTCGAAAATATCGTCAACTTTAATTTGTGAAAATGTCATAAAAGTTCGTTGAAAATCGGTAGGTGGCGCATACTATCTTAATATGCAATATACAACATTTACAATAAAAAATCTGAAAAGTAGATCCCTCGGAAGCACCGAGAACAAGGCAAGCAGTGAATATTGCAGACTCGGTTTGATTGTGTCTATTCGTGAGCAGTAATGGAAAATGCAACACTGCCAACACCCCCAAGACCTATATCTTAATATATGTAGTAAACATTCCTTTATGATTTTGTAGGACATACAGAAGAGATCGAAATGATATCTTAGAGTCGTCATATAACATATGCAAATAACATACTTTTTTAACACGTACCAGTTAAGGAAAGAAAATTGATACAGAATTTCATTCTGACCGGTTTGCATATGAAGTAATTAAACCAACTATTCAAAAAGCTTTTTTTACAAAAGTGAAGACAATGATAATTACATATACTGATTAAATTCAATGCCAAATCGTCTGGTGCAAAACTTTGATCACGTATATTACATTAAAAATTCCAGTCTTTTGAATGTATATTTTATTGGATGAAATTGATTCACAACATAAAGTTCCAACAGAGAATCGCAACAAAATTATTGCCTATAACTTTGCTCCTAAAGACGGAAGCTTAGGCTTAGGTTGAATATTCATGCGCACTTATTCTTTTCTAACAAATATTTTATTAACATTTGATACTTAAGGATGTATTATTATTTTTCAAGAAACAAGAGTTGCAGTTATGTCAACTGATTCAAAGTATCATTTTCTCCGAAACCGCAGGTGAATGGGAGAGAGTGAATCCAAAGCAATAACGCTATTCACCTAAAAAAAAACGGAGTCCTGACATTATCCAAAGTCGCGTGTTGTTTCAGACATGGATGGGCACCTGGGTAGAATCATCGATCTTCCGTAAACCAACTGGATGTTTTCGTCACATGAAATAATATACACATACAACCCAGGCGAGGTTTCGAATCCACATCAATGAGGGACAAGTGCTTTTTAAATCGGCGATATTACTAGTAATCACTCGGCAAATGAGGCCTGTTGTATAGGTAATAAGTATATGACTTATCTAACGAACGTCCATATTTATGTTTATGTTTGCTCAATCATTCAATAGCCCATTTCACAGGAACTTCGAAATTTATGGAAATTTTCGTAAAATCAAATCACGTGAGGCTTATCAGCTGGTCGGCTCGACCAATGTAATACTGGTTCTTAATTGTACATGACCGTTCTGTAATGGTGAGTGCTTCAGCAGCAGACGAGCACCCTTTTATTGAATTAAAAGACGCTTATTCTATTGGAAAACTACCACAGACTTTCAGAAAAATTCAATATTTCTACTATTATTACTTATTTCCTCTATACTCATTCCGATTTTCGCTCAGTCAGGGAAGTTTCTTTCGAGCACTACACGAACGGACAAGTCCGAGTAAGTATACTCATGTATATTGGTATCGTAGCGTATGTAGATCAAGTTCCAAGACAAAGAAAAGTTAGTTGTGAAGTTTTTCCTGCTGGACTTTTGTCCTTTTTTTCACATTACCGCTCTCTGGTTAAACGTACTGAGTGATAGTATAAATAATGAAGTAGTTTCAATTGACGTTTTTACAATAAAATCCGTACTTTAAAAAGTAAATACGCGCCGTTATTTATGATTAATGTTACTATTTAAAGCGTATTTTGAATATGTACGTGTATATTACACAAATATACAAGTGACATAAATAACGAAAATCGTTTCATTTTTAAAAGGATATGTTTAAGAGCATTTAGTGACAACTTACATAAAATGAGAACATCTATAAACGATGTGTTACTTCCAGGTACAACTGCACCAACCGATGGATTCATTGAATTTCGTACATCACATGTATATTTCCCATTGTTCTGTACATTGCTCACACTTAGCTTCTGACCATTAGTAGTAACCATGTTTGGATGCGTCCATGTATACGATGGTGAAGGATTTCCTGAACTGATACAACTGACAGACAATCGGTTGTTCCTGATAACCTTCACTGTACCACTGACTCGAGTTGAATTTATTCTGAATGTAGGCGTCGACGGTGGATCTGAAATCAGTGCTCTTGTTTGTTGTTGATTGTTATATTTTGTTGTTGTTGTTGTTGTTGTTTTGTTTGTTGTTGTTTTTTTTTTTTTTTTTTTTTTTTTTTTTTTTGCTTTTGAAATATGTGTATTTCCCTATATATTCAGTACATATCATTATCTGTCTTGTAAATAAAACAGTTTGTTATGTACATTTACAAGTTTGCCGGATAAATTTCCTAGTTTTTGTTGTGCATTTACAAGTGTGTGATGTCCTATATATAGAATAGTTCGTTCTGTTCAGTACTAATCATAATTTGTTACAACGTGTATTCTTATGCCATTCATATCATAGTGTGTACTGAAGATAGTAGTCTAAAAAGGATAAACATTAAGAAATGATCCCTAACTTTCAGAAATGTTACAAGTTAACGACTTCATGTAAAATTACTTGCTCTTATTACATTGATTACTTTTATACAAAACATGGAAATCTCAAATACAGTTTCATAACTCATTTCTAATTTACCACGGGTATAGATGTATTCGTTCTTTGGATTAAAAGCTTGTAAACAAATGCGTGATCATTTAAAAACAATCCTTAATATCATTTTTTGTTTGTTTTTCAATATGTATATGCCTAAGTATAACAGGCGGTAAAAATATCTGATGGAGACATTAAAAAATGAATTTTGATCTCGTTTTTTTTTGTGTACAAAATGATGAAACATTTTTTACCTGTTGCAGTTTGGAAACGATTCATGTGAGTATATATTTTTATTTGTTTTGCTTTTGTTGGGCTTAACGTAGCAACGACATATTTATAGGCCATATGGCGACTTTCCAGCTTTGATGTTAGAGGAATTCAAAGACCCTATGTTCCCTTCCGTGCATTATTTCATCACGAGCGGGCGCCTATGTAGAACCACCGACCTTCCATAAGCCAGCTGGATGGCTTTCTCACATGAAGAATACAACGCCCCGAGTGAAACTCGAACCCGCATCGGTGAGGAGCAAGTGATTTGAAGTTAGGGACATTGACCTATTGTAACTGTAACTAAGATTTAAATTTTGATAATACTAATTGTAAATGCAATAAAAGGCACTTAAGTTATTTTATAATCGTCAGCTTTCAAAATTTCCGAAAGATGATTGTCTTTTGTCTGTATATGTCATTACGTATATGGTACACCATAATTATATTTGTTTATAATTTGAAAACAAACAGATACTGATTCAATGCTACATTGTACTACTTTAAAATTCTTTCTTATATTTGATTCTCTGTAAAAGTGTTCCTAATGATATATAAGTAAACTTTTGATAAATTGAAACATTGCTTACCAAACTACAGTTGCGAGAATTATGTGATCATATCTAAGAAAGTGCCTGAGTATTTACAAATTAGAAAGACAAAAGGAACTTACACAATACTTCTATATGAACAGAAACAGTTTTTTCACCACTGTAATGGGAGGACCGGCATGTACAGGTTCTATCCTGATTTCGTTGAGCTATCCATACATGTGTTTTGGTAACTGTACCATAGCTGGTTGTTTCTAAAGTACCACTGTTGATACAGTTCCATGTCAAAGTTGGTGCTGGATTTCCACCAGTTACAGAACATAATAATCTTCCTTGTGTATTTTCTATAACTCGGTACATACCGCCATCAGAGTAGCCAGTTATAACTGGAGGTCCTGGAGGGTCTGTAATTGTAATGTCAGATTGCATTGAAATACCACATAAAACAAGCACAAAATTCGAACAGGTAAAACCACATTCAAGAACTTAGCCACAATCTATATGTACAAGATATATCAAAGTTATTAAATTTTTACCGTACAGTCTAATGGTGCTATGCAATAAACTAATGCGTGAACCTAAACCTAATAGAGCAAAGTCAAAAATCAAAACATTGAGATAAGCAATTACTTCTTTTGTAGTAGCATTTGAAAAATTCAAAAATACACAGCAAATAGTAGCATTTTCTTAGATTCGGTTGTTGGCTGAGACTTGCATCTCAAACTATCTATCCATGTCTTATATCAGTTCATCTTTAAACTGAAGATTGAAAGCGATTGAGTAAATTCAATTGTGTTCATAGATCGACTATTCCTCTGAAACAATAATTTTCAAGTTCTTCTTTGAGTTTATTGGTTTTTTGAAACAAAATATCCCTGAAGTCGACCAGCTACCACTATTCAGAGCCGCGTTTATATATCACAAATTATATGTGATTGTCTTCAATGACCATAGCGTCACATAGACACGATCGGTTCGGTGATTTTCAAATGAGTTATGATGCTTGATTTGTCATATTTAACCATCCCTAGCTTTAATTATATTTCAACTGGCATATCATAGTAGGTTGTCCTTCTTGATTGTAACCCGATAACCAATATTGGTTTCCCAATTGATAAAACTTTGAGCATAAGATTATATACGAAAACTATTTCCAATGGTTAATTTCAAACATCTCTTTCTGTTCTGTTTGTGAATGTTTTAGCAGATGTGACATTATACATAAATTTCTTCTCTTCAGTTTAATGTAAAAGTATCTATTTTAACTGAATATCTTTTTGTTAATTATTTTATATGAAAGCCATCATCAAGCCTTTCATAACGCTGAAAGAATTTTTAAAATCGGACTTTTATTGAAAAAGATATTGAAGTTTGAAATTTAAGAAAATGGCTGATCATAAGGCAGCCATTTTAGTGTGTTTATGACGTCATTTACACACTGCTGAATACTATATTTAGCAAATAACCTTTTAAAAAAGATTAATTTTCATGTTTCTTGAGTGTAAGGTGTAAAACATGATATTTTCTTTCATTATAGCCGGAAAAAGTACAGAAATTATTTGACAGTAATAAGTAAACGCAGTTTAAATGTGTATCTGAAAATTTAATAAATCCGCATTTTTTTGTTGCCATGGAAACAAAATGGCCGCCAATTTGACCAAATATTTAAATGCTCATAACATTTTCATTTTTACTCCGATTTTGAAAATTCTTTCACTTCTTTAAATGATTTAAGAAATCCCAGCTGAAAGAAAATAACATTAGAACAACGTTGCCTTCCCTGTAAGATTGTGGTCCCGTAATGGTAATGTTTAATAATTGCATAAATTTGATACAGTCTTGAAGTTAACACTGCTTTGCACTGTGCTGCATTTTTAAACAGCTTTTACCGTGTCTTTAATTTTGTATAATTTAATGTTATTTCCTTAAGCTAACAAATAGACACATTTCAAAGTGATAACCACTGTGTAAAACAATCGCAGAGAATTAATTATACCAAAATAGTTTATAAAAGTAACATCAAAGTCTTACGTAACAATTATAAAATATAACAGAAATCTGGCGATAACATTTTTTTCTGTAGAGCCTCAAGGATCTAATCGGGCAGACATGAAGCCCCAACACTTAAAAAGTATGACCTTTCTCCCTGCATTAAAAATAACCATAGGACAGAAGTAAAACATACCTACATTTCTTCCACAGAATAAATGCAAAATAAAGAGCTTTTACCAGATGTAACTCTGTATTTTCAAAAACGTTTAAACCTTCATCCTTCTGTATCAGTAGTTAACTTCACTTTAAACAGCAAGAAATGGCTAATCAAATCAAAGTTTCCGCATTTGTACAACAAATCAATAAAAAGTCTTGAAAACAAATCAGTTTATCTTACTAGATAGACGAAAGATTATAATGAATAAAAGTTTGGTCCTAGTGGTGTCTGAACCTACGACCTCCTGAAATATTAGTTAAAGTAGGTTTATGGTAGGAACTGAATATTTTTCAAAAAGGAGGTCCGTTAATTTTCCTTACCATCGTATTCTGATGGAAAAGGACTAGACCATAATCATTAACAGTCCGGTTGGTAGCGGTTGGGGTTCGAGCAAAAAATGTCCCTCATACCGACAAGAACATCGCCCCATCAGTACTTCAGTGCTTTGACTAAGTAAAAAATGTGACTTGTAAATTTAATAAATGTATTGAGTTTTGTTTACACGTTGAACTACTTTAATTACGCGGTAAATATCTGTCATGTGACCAAGGCGAATGACACACAGAAAACTATATTTATCCGCTAAAACCAAGTCGTCGGTAGCACCAATCTTGATAATGTTAAAATCACGGATATAGATTTTTTATTAAGTATTTTTGTTTTCTTGGTTTTATACATTGACGTTTCACTTTGAAAGATCTTGCCATGACTGTCTGTCGAACCTGCTTTCAGTCTAGTCCGTTTGATTTTCTTAGAACCTTGCCAAAGTCATAAACAACCCCTATTGATTTGGTGTCGAGGTCAAAGCTACCTTTGAAGCCTTAGTCTGCTTTTACTGATGATCAGATTTCATACGTACAGACATTGGTTCCTTATTGGATCTATTAGATCTAGAGTCAAATCAAAGATTATGATTTGAGTAACCTTTACCGACTGTGGTGTGGATATGGGTTACCTTTTTGGTTCAATGAGTACAAAAAACTTTAAGTATTTAGTAAAATATTGCAAAATGGTGGACTCTTTTCTTGCCTGGCTTCTCTATTATAATGCATACCAATTCAGCTACGCTTCCCTACAGTCATCCCAGAGCTTCGATTAATATACAACTTTAGCTAATGCAAGGGAAACAATCCAATCAAGAGAGAACTGCTTTAAAATAGATAATCAAGCGAGATATAACTCGATTATTCTCATCAAAATATGCTCATGCTTCTCCGAATGCAACCGGACAAACTACAACAAACATTTTCAGCAGAGTTATGGCCCTTGATCCGAGTAATGTTTTGATATTTTGGCCACTTCTCGTATATAATAGGGCGTATGTCAACCAACCCTTTCAGCAGTCGTTTGATGCATATAATTGGTATGCTCTGGTTCGGTGATTTTTAGTGAGTTATAGTCCTTTATTTGATAATAAATATTTGGAAACTACTCATACTCTATTGGGCAGATTTCCGCCAAACCTAACTTGATTTACCAGTGCCATGCCTAGTTATGCATATCATTGGCATATTCCGGTTCATTGATTTTCGACAGTGTTAATGCCCTTTATTTGTAATATTTCACAGTGTTTACACTACCTGCTTTATACCAATAAGCTGACTTTTACCAAACCTCACAAGTGGTTAGTGTGAAGTGCAATTGTACATATCAGCGTCACTTTCTGATTTAATTACTTTTAGCGGAGTTCTCAAGTTTATTGACGTTTGTGCTACCTCTCTTACACAATTGGTTGAAATTAAATTTAACTTTACAACAGTTACCACTGCCAAGTCTAGTTGTGTATATCGTTGAAATGGTATAGTTTAGTTATTTTCTCTGGAGTTATGGCCCTTAAATTTGTGGCAGTTACGATTTCTGGGTGTAAGTGGGTGGTATTAGACATACGTTTTTAGTGAAAAGGCAAGTATTGATTTGGCATCTACACTTATTTGTCGGAAAGGTGGCTAACGGCTTTTGTCTATTCTTTGTACTGACGTTGCCGACTGAAGACGGATAGTAATGCAGTATTTTACAACACACTGTCGCTTTACGGTGGAAATAAATTTTGTCATGTGACAAATATTACTTGCGATTAAGGATAACATGGATATTGTAAATATAATCTTGAAGGTAGATCCCTCGGAAGCACCGAGAATAAGGTAAACAGTGAAAATTGCAGACTCGGTTTGATTGAGTCTATTTACGTAATAGCACTGTGACATGTGACATTTCATATACTGAATCAAGTCTTGTCAATGCGGCTCAGTTTATCACAAAGGTTGTATAATAGTAGCAGAATAACCTAGGGGAAGCCAGTAACATTAAACCGATACGGGTAAAAAATAATTCTTGGAAATATGCCAACATCTGAGTAAAGGTGACTATTGTACAAAGACGATGCATTCTGACCGTATTTCATGTTCGTGTCCAATGAGTTGAGCTCGTTTTTGACTCCAGAGGACCAAGTTTGGACACTGACCTTTCTTTAATATCGACAAATACATCTAAAATGCTAACACTGTTATGATTTGACAAAGTGACCTAGTCTTTTCGAAAGAAGACAACGTTTCGAACATAGCATTGATTTTATGAAGACAAACACTCAGGCCAGTTTTACTGTAGATCAGATAAAATACTACCTCTAACAAGAGGTTTTTTTTTTAAGATTTTACCTAGTAGCATAGTTTTTTATCCAAATGTTACACAATCATATTAGCTTTATACTTTATAAAGATAAATATTCTGACCAAGTTACATATAGATCAGGTTTATAATATGGACTCTAGAGCATTAACAGGGCTTTTCAATGACTTTAACCAGTCACATTCTCTTTTACCTAGATGACGCAGTTTGGAACTTGACCTAGATTTAAATTAAATAAAAAAAAAAAACCGTCCGATCGAGTTTGATAAAGATCTGGTCGAAAATATTTTCTCTAATGTATTATTAAGTTTTTCTACTATTTGACATAGTAACCTGGTTTTTATCACAAATTACATTACTCTAGACATATCATGTCAATTCCTAGAAGTATGAAGCCAGTACTAATTTCAAAGCGTCTGTGAGTTCTATTGAAAGGTTACTTTGCAAAGGACAGCTATATCAAAGCAAGTAATTAATATACTTTCCTTATAACGTTTGTATATAGACCTCCGGATGCAAGTCAATTATGGAAATACACTTTTTAATAGACACTCGTGTGCTGCCTACTGTAGTTTTGTTTATACTCGCAGTGGTTGCTTTTACTTTCCGTTAGTTAATGATCTTTGGTCTGTTTAAACAGCTCGTAAGCATGGTGGATCGGACACGTTGATTTTTGTGCCCCCATGGTGTAAGTTATAAGCAGATTATGAGATTTCTGTTCTTTTTTGGTAGTATATGTATTGTAAATGTTTAAAGATACTACTTTACATATTGCCTGTTAAATTACCTGGAATGTTTCAACCTTAAAGTGTTTTTAGTATCGGGTGTAATGATTTTAGCATCGGTTGTTAAAATTAATGTAACTGAAAAAGAGTATAAATCTAATGAATGTTTTAAGTATGTTTTATGGAAGCAATACTTCAAGCTTTGCTTTAAAGTAATTTTTGGGAGTATAGCTTATTTTTATACTAGACTAATTGCTATTAAGGATATTGTTATTTTGCAATTAAATACAATGTATACAAAAAAGTAGCTTTGACCTTACACACTCCTTTTGTATCTTTGCAGCTTTTTACCATCATTGATGCAATAGAAGTGACCTAAAGCAATTGGAATTTTGTTGTATAGGGTTAACTGGCTGTCCTACGGGGAAGCACTCTCGGGGAACAGTACAACTCGAGAAAGTTGATCGCTTAATTTTTGAAACTCATATTGTTGGTGACATTAACAGTGTGTACATATCCAACACAATATTAGACTATATTGCAAATAAACAAGCAAATTTGATGAACTGGTATCCCACGCCGTAAGGTTTTGTGGTGAGGAATGGCAAAAAAAAATGTATCCGGCAAACAGTTAAGGATGTTACTAAGAAGCAAATACCTTCATTAGTCAAAATCAATTTAACAGTAAACGAAGTATTTCTTTCATTATACAACTGATTTGTACAAAATTTCTACCATATGTGCTTAAATACAAGCAACATTGATTGTTATCATTAACGGCCGTTTACAGTATGGTAAACAATAAAATAGCGCTTAAAAAACGGACGTTTTTGGCCTCCACATTTTGCCTACTAAAGGTTGTAAATATTTGACCACTTTTTGAACATAAAGTTGGTTATATTTTCAATATTGTCTAGGAAATAAATCGATGCTACAGACAAATCGTTCTATTTTCAACAAACTGCAATCAATTTTCAATAGCATACCTCGTGGGAAATATTTGCCATCAGAGATTTAAAAAGCGCCTGTCATCCTTCTCAAAGCAGCATGACTAGTTCAGTTTTTACGTCACTGTTTATCACACATTCCAGCATAAAACTGCTGTTCTTGTCACTTTTCGGGGGTGTTTTAACAGGATATTAAAGAGATTCTCGCGCCCATGTTATAACACCTTTTTATTATATGCACGTTCCGTGGCAAAGCATACACGTATTACAGCCCCGAAATGAATAATTCAAAAAGAAAATGTCGTCAACGTGAAATCAAAGGCCTGAAGGGCCTGAGAGTCGGCTAATGATTGATGTACTGGTAGTATAGTCTACCAGTTTCAGTTTGGTTTTAGTTTTTTTCCCCAACTGAACAGAGATTTTGTTACAATAGATGAAATGGACATTCAATCGATGCCTAGTAAAACTTTGATTGACATTATACAAGTATTTAAACCCAATATATTTCTCTAAAATTGAAGAGTGGTTCGCAAAAATAAAAATGTTGAAAGTACAAACTACAATTTGACAGGTGACACTAAGATACTGCCCATGACTATAAATATTTTTCCAGTAAACATTTGCCTCCGGCATTACCAAAACAGGCAATTATCGGCTGGTATATATTCGCACATGATAAATTTGAATATGGCAATTTATATATTGAAATTTTATAGCGCGGATTGCCACATACAATTTGTAACGGATGGACGAAAGAAACTGTTCAGATATTTTACAGATAAGGGGCTGGCAATAACCGTGTCACACGCTAGGTATTGTTCAATCATATTATAAGGGATGTGAATTTAAAGTATACTTACTTTTGCGTTTTAAAGATATGTAAATGTTGCTGAGTGTCAATATATAGTGTCATGAATGTTTACACTGGCAGGAAAATTGCGCATTCGAAACTAAGAGAAGTTACTCGGACTAGCTACCAATTTCGGTATTAATAAATGCAGTTCTTTTTTTAGTTAAAACCATCATTTATTCTATTTCAGACCTGTTAACCCCTTTAAAACCATGTCAGTAGTCCCCAAGTCTATGTACTTTCAATTATCCGTTTTGATTCATGTAGACAGACAGGCCCAGACTGGGCTGAAAAAATGTTTGAGCCATTTTTACGTGGTCGGTAGCAGGGTGGGTTTGGGGAGGGGTGTTCCTTCCCGCTTTGAACTGCAGTCAGATTTTGAAATGGGCATTGTGGCAGGTGGTAAAAGGGCAAATGTATCAAACTGTAAAGTGGCAATATGGGGGTGGGGGGGGGGGGGGGGGGGGGGGGGGGGGGAGGATACCACCTCCTGCAATTAGGGTTTGGGGTATCACCACAAGGAAATTTTGAAAATGTAGACCCTTGATACAGCCTTTGGTGCGATTTCTAACTGAAAATTTTATGTTTCAATTTTTAAATATTACCTCTAAATTCTTTTTAGTATTACAATATTCAAAGTATGAATGACTGTCACTTCCTATTTTTACTTTCAGGTCATGCCTCAGCACTAGAATATAAGTCTGATATTGATTCTATGTATGTATTATAAAAATAAATTCTAGAATCATTTCTGTTACAATAATATCTATCATGTCTGTTACTTTAATGTTTAAATTTCATAACACAGCTCGATATTTACCCAAAATATTATATCCGGATATGATTACACTTTCTTTTATACCGCCAAAATCTCCAGTTTCAACAATATGTTATACAAATTGTGATGATATGAAGACAGTTTAGCAGCAATTGGCAGTATCTGACATTGAAGTTTACGGTGAAATTATTTAAATCATTTCATAAAAAAAATTGTTTCGTTTCGTCAAAGCACTCTAACATAGACGATCTACTTTCGATTTCAAAAACTACAAGAAAATACAATTTAATGTTTCGCCGATTTGTTTATTTCTCGAAAAATAAGAAATAAAATCATTTTAAAATCAGTAGTAATTAAACAAATCAGTAAGAGCTCTTTCTCGGGATAATTTATCCGCTTACTGACTGCAAAAATCAAGCCATGTGTCATCATGAAAAGCAGAATGGGTGACGGTTTCATTTTTTTGCGAACCAGAATCGTAAGCAAATTATCCAAACCAGTCAAAATTCCAGAAAGGTTACGATCTAGATTCTTTCCAGTATTACAATATCCAAAGTATGACTTCACTTCATCTTTTTACTTTCAGATCATGCCTCAGGACTAGAATACCAGTCTGACATAGATTATATGTAGGTGTATTAAAAATAAATTCTAGAATCATTTCTGTTACAATAATATCTATCATGTATGTTACATGAATGTTAAAATTTCATAACACAGCTCGATATTGACCCAAAATATTATATCCGGATACGATTACACGTTTCTCCATTTTCAACAATACATTTTACAAATTGTGATGATACGAAGACATTTAGCAGCAATTGGCAGTATCTGACATTGAAGTTTACGGTTAAATTACCTCTTATTTAAATCTTTTCATAAAAAAGTTGTTTCGTTTCGTGAAAGCAGCCAAACATAGACGATCTACTTTCGATTTCAAAAACTACAAGAAAATACAATTTTAATGTTTCGCCGATTTGTTTATTTCTCGAAAAATAAGAATTAAAATCATTTTTAATATCTGTAGTAACTAAACAAACCAGTAAGAGCTTCTTCTTCCGATAATTTATCCGTTTACTGACTGCAAAATTCATGTGTGTTGTAGAAACCCACGCAAAGTTTATAGAAATCATACGATGCGTGTATACGTTCAATGTGGGAGAATTAAGGCTGATCGGGATCGGCTATGTTACCTAACGCATCCAGACGATTCAGATTTTGTTTTTAAAAAAGCATTGTGTGCATTTCTGTAATTTTATATACGTTTTTATACGCTTAGAAATTATTAGACATGCGTATTTGCATTATTTCTATACGTAATTTACGCTAATACGCATCTTATCTGGAGCCCTGTGGAACTATTTTTTGTCTTTCGCTGGATGTTACGCAAGCTTTGTAAGCCTGCGCAATTCATAAAATGCACATTTATGCTTAATGAGTTACATTCGAGTATTGCACAATTACAAGTCATAAATATGACAGATTACATCGTATATTGGTCATAGCAAAGGGAATTCACACAACTTTACTTCATTCATGCAGTGAACTGTTTGAAGTTTGAGAAATCTAATGGAACTACATCCCTTCACTGTGTTATTTGGTCCATTTAGACTTAGAGAATCGCTGGATAGCAAGGACTCGTCAAAACGATTTCATCGTTTAGCCGACTCAAAAACAACGTAGACATGGAAATTCAATGACGTTGATGGACTATATATTCATTTACTTTGTTTTAAACGCGTTTTATGCTAGTTAGTGCATTTTCTTTTCGTATTATAAAGTTTAGATTTGAATAAACTCTTTCCGGGCCTCAGCATAAACGATCGCATGCCATGACGTCACGCGACCCGCGAGACAAAATATTTGTTATTTACAGTACACAACTTTAGGGAAGGACAACTTTTTTTCTACTTATCTCAACTTGTTGATTTTGTTGCTAACGCAAGTGCTTGTGATGACACAGATGCGTTCTCGAGCATCTGGCTCGAAAAAAAGCTTTAAAGTGGGTGGCCGAATATTTACGACCTGGCCGAATTTACGACTCGAATCAGTATGTTATGTTGTTCCTGACTAAAGACATTATTTTGAAAGGAATATTTTTACTGTAATAAGCTTAGCTTTTAGAATAAAATGGAGTTATTTGAAATGTGAGCTTGAAATGTAACTGGAACGAAATATTGTCTTTGAGTAGTTTGACACCAAGTGTTGCTGTTTAACATGTACATTTGAACTTAAATGAAGAGATGTCCTTAACAGAACACAATCAAGTAAGATATCTTGTATATGGCTGGGGGCGAGGTGGGTGTGGTTGCAACTTCACATATTGAAGGTTTGAACATGTTTTTTTTTAAAAAGAATGCAAAAATATATGTATATAAATATTGCTTGGAAATTAAAAAATGGAAAAAAAACTGGGGGAGTGGGGAGGGAGGGATGCAAGATCAGTGGTGGGTATGCCTCGGTGGAGGAGCGAGGTGGCGGAATAATGGTACAACTTGCATAATGATAAATATTCATGGAAGGTTAAAACAATCTAAAATAAGAAATGATTTTTTCGGGGGGGGGGGGGGGGGGGGGGGGAGGGGGGGGGGGGGGGGGTTGGGGGGGGAAGGGGGTGACCAGATGTGGGTACACAACTTCACATGTTTATAATAAATGTTCATGGAAAAGAATGAAACAAATCTAATGAAATTCTACCAAATGGCAAGTTTGTTATGTACAAATATGTAGATTTTTGAACAATTAAAGGGCAATAACTCTGAAGTTACTAAAGAAATCCGGACAACATTGTGTGCGCACATTATGGTGATCTAAATTCAATTGAAGTTTTATAGTTCTAGGTCAAATATATAAAAAGTTATGAAGCAGAAATTGCCATATTTATAGTGCCCTATATAGTTAACACTACAAACTTCTAAGGGCCATAACTCTGGTGTAACTTGGACAATCTGGCTGAAACTTGACGGGCCGCATAACCTGAAAGTGGTAAATAAGTATATGAAGTTTTATTTAAATATTCCTAAACACTTTCTACATATGGCTCCGAATGGACGAACGGACGGACTACGCCAAAACTATATCTCTCCGACATCGTCGGGGGATAAAAATGGCAAGATGTGTTATTGAAATTTGGCTTGGCACAATAAGTCAAGTGTTACAAAGGAAAGTTCGCCTATTATTGATCACATTTAACATTTACACAACTAGATGCGACCTAATTACCGAAGCATTAGTACCCGCTTATAGTTTAACACTTTCCAGTATGTTTTACAAGATCACTAAAACATACAAAACTAAAAACAAAAATAAAACACCTAAAACTATACCTTGCAGATCATTTAAAAATGTGTTGAAGTAAACTTTAGAAATGAACCCTCTCTTGTGACATTTATTACTATTGAAACAGTGAACTTTCAAAACATGCGCCTTTAAAAACAAAAATGTTAAGCGCGATGCCCAGCCAACATGGTTTAATGAAGAAAAAAAAAACATGCGATTTTTCAAAGGGACCACAAGGATTAGAAAAAAAAAGAAAAGTATAAAATATTCTGCGTAATAAAGTTTCATCGTTGATTAAGAAAAGTAAAAAGGATATTTACAATCAGGCCGTAATGGTTTAACAAAAGCACAAGCTATCTTTGGAAAATTATTAGATATATTTCAAGCACGAGTACTGTAGACGAGGACATAGCATTACCAGCTTAGTTAATGAGTAATGGTCGAGTTATATAAGTTACAGACTAATATATTAAATATGCTAAATGAACAGTTCATCAATTTATCAAATATTATAAAGAAACAGGTTTTGCAGAACCAGATTTCTCAAACTTTAATGATTTCATTGATAGTAAACTTAATACCAATACATATTTTGTTACTAAACCTATAACACCTTTCGAAGTTAAACATATATTGATAATTGTGCATAAATCAACAGGATTGAATAGAATCGGTCCAAATATATTGCTGCGATGACCATATTACAACGTGGATTGCTTTTACAACAAGAGGGTCATGATGACCCTGGATCGCTCACCAGAGTAATATGAGCTACATGTTTCAAATGTCAAACTGATGATTTTTAGAAATTTTTTGGAAAATTTTCCGATGTACAATCAAGTAACCCCTGGGGCGGGGCCAATTTTACCCCGGGGGTCATGATTTGAACAAAGTTTGTAGAAGTCTAATAGGCAATGTTACATATCGAATATCTAAGATCTAGACCTTCTGGTTTATTTTAAGCAAATTTATGAAGATTTCCCTATGTACAATCAAGTAACCCCTGGGGCTGGGTCAATTTGACCTGGGGGGGTCAAGATTTGAACAAATTTTGTAGAGGTCCACTAGGCAATCCTACATGTTAAATATCTAAGCTCTAGGCCTTCTGGTTTATTTTTAGAAAATTTTGAAGATTTTTCTATGTACAATCAAGTAATGCTAAGTTGCGGGATCAATTTGACCCCGGGGGGTCATGATTTGAAGAAATTTTGTAGGGTCTACTAGGCAATGCTACATGTCAAATATCTAAGATCTAGGCCTTTTGGTTTATTTTTAGAAAATTTTTGAGGATTTTCCTATGTAAAATCAAGTGACCCCTGGGGCGGGGTCAATTTTTACCCTGGGGGTCATGATTTGAACAAATGTTGTAGAGGTCTACTAGGCAATGCTACAGGTGAAATATCTAAGCTCTAGGCTTTCTGGTTTATTTTAAGAAATTTTTTGAAGATTTTCATATGTAAAATCAAGTGACCCCCAGGGCGGGGTCAGTTTTGACCCCGGAGTCATGATTTGAACCTCTTTAGTAGAAATCCATTAGGCAATGCTACAGGTCAAATATCTAAGCTCTAGGGCTTCTGCTTTTTGAGAAGAAGATTTTTAAGATTTTCCTATGTAAAATCAAGTGACCCCTGGGGCGGGGTCAATTTTAACCCCGGGGGTCATGATTTGAACAAATTTTGTAGAGGTCCACTAGGCAATGCTACACGTGAAATATCTAAGCTCTAGGCCTTCTGGTCTATTTTTAGAAATTTTTTGAAGATTTTCATATGTAAAATCAAGTGACCCCTGGGGCGGGGTCATGATTTGAACAACTTTAGTAGAGGTCCACTAGGCAATGCTAAATGTCAAATATCTAAGGTCTAGGGCTTCTGGTTTTCGAGAAGAAGATTTTTTAAGATTTTTCTATGTAAAATAAAGTGACCCCTGGGGGACGGGGTCAGTTTTGAACCCGGGGTCATGATTCGAACAAACTTGGTAGAGGTCCACTAGGCAATGCTTCACACCAAATATCTAAGCTCTAGGGCTCCTGGTTTTTGAGAAGAAGATTTTTAAAATTTTTCCTTTCGGTTGCCATGGCAATCAGAGTTCTGCATGGAATTCAATTCTTTGAACAACTTTTAAAGAAGACCATCCCCGGAACATCCCAGTGAAGTTTTATCAAAATTGGCCTGTTGGTTTAGGAGGAGATATTGTTTAAAGGAAAGTGTGGACGGACGACGGACGGACGTACAACAGACGGACGGACGTACGGACGCCGGACGGTGAGCGATCACAATACATCACCCTGAGCACTTTGTGCTCAGGTGAGCTAATAAACACAAGTATTGTAAGCGGTATATTTCCTGATGCTCTCAAAGAGCTTACGTTTTCCCAGTATTCAAAGGTGGTGATAAATAAATAGGAAAATGTGGAAACTCCACAGGTCGCTCAACACGACAAAAACGAAAATGTTACAGGCTTGGTTTGATTGAGCCTGTTCATGGAAGGAAGTGGAAATGCATGCTACGTCAACGTCCTCTAGCCCCGGGTTTAGCAGAACTCCACATTTACTCATGCTACAAGTGCAAAAATAATTTAAGACTCATCCGCAGATGTGTTCATACGGCGGTGCACATGGAACCTTCAATGATACAATTACATGTAATTCCATGAAAAGCGGCGTATAGTCCCCAGTTCAAATAATGGGTTTGCCCTAAACGAGAAAACAATGAGCAGGACAAGACAAACTTGAATTTAGAAAGGGGATCTGAGGTTATGGAGTCTGCATATCACAGGAACTGCCAAAAGACAAAATTAAAAAGCAGGCACCATATCTAAGGAGTGATTATACAATACCCAAAGCTGTGAAAGCTGGAGTATTGGAACCACCAAGGCCGGAATGTAAGCTGAGAAACTAAACAGTACCAGCAACACGACATAAAAGTCGTGCTGAACGATCCGAGAAGAACGAAATATAACAGCCTTGATTGAATGTACGGGGAGACTTTTTACGGCCGCCCACACGGCACAAGACCCAAATAATTACAGAATAGAGAAAAGTGGAAACTTCACAAACCGCCCAACACGACAAAAACGAAAATGTTGCAGGCTCGGTTTGATTGAGACTGTTCATGGACGGTAGTGGAAATGCATGCTACCGTCCACGCCCTCTAGCCCCGGGTTGAGGGCCAGTATCTATTTGCCTACAATTTCAATAATATTTGAGAGACACATAGCAAACCAGATCCATTCCTTCTTTAAGAAACCTAACAACATTCACAGAACTCAATACGGATATAGACAGTATCATTCATGTCATACAGCACTAACTAGGCTAATAGAAGCATGGCTTTCAGATATAGATTCTCGTAAATATGTCGGAATTGTATATTTAGATCTACGAACAGCTTTTGATCTTGTTGATCATAACATTGTATTGCATAAATTGAAACAATTTTAGATGAAAGTGCTGATTTTTTAAAATCATATCTATCAAACAAAACCCAAATGATAAAAGTGAGAAACACGAAATCTGACAGTATGCTTGTAACCTCTTGAGTTCCTCAAGGTTCTATTATTGGCCCTCTTTTATTCTTATTATATATCAATGATATCGCTTTAGCTTTAAAGAGTGGAAATATAGATCTCTATACTGATGACTCTACTATGTATGAATCAGATTATGATTTAGATAAAGTGCAAATTAAACTCTAGCAGAATTTAGATTATGTGCAAAGAAAAAATGCATAGTTTTGTGTACTAAACAAAAAGTAATAATTGTAATAACTATTTTTAGATTTTCTAAGCAAGTAGTAGAAAATGTCAAGGTGCAAAAATTATAAGGTGTTTATATAGTCAACACATGTAGTGGAATGTTCAAACTGAAACAGTTTGCACTAAACATAACTCAGAAATAGCATTGTTGAGACGTATGTCGTACTATTTGACAGATGAAATGAAAATGTTTTTTTCTAGAATGCATATGTAATGTCTATATTTGATTATTATTGTACTTTAAGGTGTCATGGTAATAAGAGTTCTTTAAAGAACAAAAATGAAACTTCAAGGTAGTTTGTTTTGTTTTGTTGGGTTTAACGTCGCACCGACCCTCCGTAAGCCAACTGGGTGGCTTCCTCACATGAAGAATTCAACGACCCGAGTGAGGCTCGAACCCACATCGATGGGGGGCAAGTGATTTAAGTCAACGACATTAACCACTCGGCCACGGAGGCCTCTAATTCTAGGTAGAGCTGCAGGATTAATTTTGAATAAAACAATACGCACAAGAACAAAATTTATGCCAAAAGAGCCTGGGTGGATGCCATTCATTTAAAGATGTAACTTCCTCATGGGCTGTCTTAATTTCAAAGCCTGCAACAATGTAGCACCTTCATAATTATACATTATATCTATGAAATTGTAACCTTTTCCAGCTATGAAACATACAATCTAAGATCTACTGATCATAATGATATAATTATACCTAAACAACGTACAAATTATGGTAAAAATCTTTCGTTACAATGGTACAAATGTTTAGAATTCAATACCAAATGAAATTTATTCTACATGTTCTGTAACATCTATTAAATAAGAAATATATAAATACATCTTACAGATGACTGCCTAAAGAATCTTTTTCTTTATATCAGCGGAAATTATGCACGCAGATATTACGTCACTAATTGATTGCCTAAATGGAAATTTTATAAACGGATACTTACAGGCAATATCTATTTTAAGGGGTACTGTAAATCTGGTATTATTCGCGTTGTTATAATTTTCGCTATTTTTCGCGAATCGGGTGCATCGCAAAATCATGAATCCGCATAATTATCCTTCCATAACATACAGACATATTCGAAAAATGTCCAAAATACGGTCAAGTTCAGCAATCAATACTAGCCGCCTGTACATCGATGTTTGAATGAATTTCAATTCATTTCACATTTCAATGTCTTATGAATAATTCATGTAGAATATACTGCTTAAGGTACACAGTATTTGTCTAAGAAGAATGTGATATTAATTAGGTTATGTGACAGTGTAAATTGTATGTGGTTGTTGTTGTTGTTCAGAAGGCCACATTTAAAACTAAAATTTATCATTTGTATTTTGTACTGATCTACATGTATTTCTTCAAGTGCTACCTTCTCTAAATAGTATTATTATTATTATTATTATTATCATCATTACTACTGAATGTTTTAATGATCTACAACTTACATTGAACATTAAGCAATGGTTTCCTCCCTGAGACAATCGGGGTCTGGCCAAGAATATTACTTGCTGTGCAGTATATTCTCCATCCATTTTCATTCCTTGGTGGTGAATATCTCAATACGCTGGTCACCTCTATATGATTGTTTGTGGTACTAGGCGTTGATTGGATACTTGAAGTAATTTCTGTATCATCACTGGAATCTCCAGATGTCCCAGAATCTTTATACCAGCTAACGGAAGCTGCTGGAAGACCACTTGATGTTTGACATTTAAACTCTACTTCTGTACTTTCATTCACAGTCACTGGTGATGTACTTGGCTCGATCATGGTAACTGAAGTTATTGGAACTGCAAGGTAAATGATATAAAGTTTATGATAGTTATTGTCTACACCAGTATACGCCTACAGCTTTGTGTGTCATGTTTAAATGGAAAAAAAAAAAGGATACATAAAGTCAGTTGATTCGCTTGTTTGCTATCCATGTCTGACTTAAAATGTAGTTCAAACATGATTCTGTCCATGTATTGCAAACTAATGTATTTACCTATTTGCGCTGTTTGTATGACTATTTGATATTTTGATCATTACCTTGTGTTAACTTTATAATGTGACACAAGAATTACGTTATGACGTAAGAAAGACACAAGTACGTAATAATGCAGGTATTTTTTGTTTTATCATCTGCGTAAATTAACATTTTTAAATCGGAGAAACGGTAAATATAGTATAAGGAACAAAGAGGAACTAAAAGACTTATCAAGCTATTTGATGTTTATCCTGTTTTGCTTTAAACATCTTATAATTACTACACACATTCACCACAAAGTATACGATTTTGATCAGCAGAAGAGTCATTTGACACCTTACGCGTTAGATTGAGTTATTCAGCACTTGCAAAAACTCCAGTCTGGTTTAAAGAAAACAATATGTCAACATATTTTTATCACAGTTACATTGTACGGACAAGAAAAACATTGATGTAAACATGCCATGAATTCCTAGTCCAGTACTACCATTTTATATTTCCCGCAGTAGCGTACTATGACAAGTCTATATCTGCATGTAGTTCTCGTGTGGCTGTCATTGTGTAACATTATCGTATTCGCACTAACCGTTATTAAATAGGCTACATTATTTATTTTTAACCATCGGTTTTCAAGAAATTACTAGAAGTGTTAAAGACGACATAGTGACCTATTTTTTCCTCCCACATGAACTTGGTGCAAACGATTCTAGTAATACTGGCATAATGCAATTATACCGCTTTTCGATGAACAATGTAAGCCCTGTTTCAGCGACTTCATCTGCAAACGTATTCAGTCATCTCTTCTCAGTATAGTTTTATAAACATAGAATAATATCTACACTCAACAAAATTCCTAATCGGTCAGTTTTTTATTGTATTACTAATTTGTTAATAATGTATGCACGAAATTTACACATACCGACATCTGAATAGGTACTACAGCTAATTATTGATTTACTTTTTACCGACTCACTGCCAAAGTAACCGCATTAGGCGTTTTGAACAAAATAGCATATTTTGCACGTGCAGGGCATGTGCACCAATATGCACGTGTTAATGAACACTTTTGGCATTATTGACGAAAGTCCTACTAGAAAAACACATATCATCGTGAAATTGACATAAGAGCAACGCGCCCGTGTTGTTGGAATTATACAACACAATTCAAAATCGGTCACTTCAATGAATTGTACTTTGGTAAAATTTCGCCAAAAGAGCGCGAATGGTAGATAACCAACAATTGACGGTTCTTCTAAAAGGAAATAAGGGTAAAAATGGAAATAATCATCAAAGTAAAAGCTACACACCAATTATATCAGAATTCTTTTGAAATTGCAAAAATAATTACACACGTGTCGTAAATGTGTCCCGGCTAGCAACATTCCGACAGCTCTATCGCGTTGCTCTTGTGTCAATTTCACCATAATATGTGTCTTCAGTAATGCCAAAGGTGTGAACGAACACGTGCATGTTGGTGCACATGCCCTGCACGTGCAAAATATGCAATATTAGTCAGAACGCATGATACTTCGGCCGTGCGTCGCCAAAAATAAATTAATATTTAGCTGTAGTACTGATTCAAATGTCGGCATGTGAAATTTCGTGCAAATATATGCAATATTAACAAAATAGTAACACAAATATGAACTGACCGATTAGGAAGTTTGTTGAGTGCATCTTATACTCTAGAAATAGTGTGGTCTAAACTCATCTTAATACTTGAAGTACCGATATATATTTAGACATTTAATACATTGCCAGAGCCTTATATATCTTACTGTCAGATTGTAACTAGACTCTAGGTATTTCCCATTTTCTCCATGCACAAACTGTATAATTACCATCATGGAAATACAAAAGATTATAGTTATTGTGTAGTGCGTTTTTAAAGTAACTTGACAAACAGCTACTATTGACCTTGACTTTTTATAGGGAATAATACAAGTATATATAACTCTTGAAATATACTAAGTATTTAAAATTGCCTCATACCTCAAACAAGAGCTGTCACGATTAGTGACAAACGCCCCAGAAGTGTTCCCATGAATGCTACAGTTGTCTGCACAAAATATGCCAGAATAGTTTAGATATGAATCATTTTGTGACCAGATAAAAAAATTCCAACGGTTATCTGGGAATTGAGCATGACACACCAACTCACTATAGGGAAGAACTGAGACAAGTAATTTTAACATCTTTTAATGAATGGCAGAGTTATTGACCGGACAAGAAACATACAATGTTACCTTTGTCTTCTAAGTGTTATCTTGACTTTGAAGCTAGGGATCTTGCTCTTGCGTCTGACAGGTCATCACTATATAGAAAACGTTTATGCCAAGTAATTTTAAAATCTCTTCATCAATGGAAGAGTTATGGAACGGACAAGAAACAGACCATGTTAATCTTTAACCACTAAATGTGACCTTGACCTTAGAGTTAGGGGTGTGGTTGTTGTGCATGACACGTTTCCTTGTTATAGGGGATATTTATGCTAAGTAATTTTGAAATCCTTTGATGAATGAGTTACGAACCGGACATGAAAAAGACCCTATATCCCTTTGACTTGACTTCTTAGTGTGGCCTTGATCTTAGAGCTAGGTGTCTGGGTCTTGCGCGTGACACATTGTCTCTTTATTTTAAACATTTATGCCAAGATGTTTCAGAATCCCTTCATGGACGACAGAGTTATATACCCGACACAAAAAAGATCCTATTAACATTGACTTCTAAGTATGACCTTGACATTTGAGCTAGGGGTCTAGGTCTTGCTGCATGACACGTCGTCTCATTATGATAAACAGTTATGCTAAGTAATTTCAAAATCCCTTGATGAATGGTTCAGTTATGAACCGGACACAAAACATACCGTATTATCATTTGACTTCTAAGTGTTACCTTGACCTTGTAGTTAGGGATCTGGGTTTTATGAACGAAACGTCGTCTCATTATGGCATATATTTATGCAAAGCTATCTCAAAATCCCGGACAAAACTTTGCAAGGTCACGGTCGGACGGACGGACTGAAAATTTCAAAACTTGTTTTTAAGTTTACTTTGACTAAGAAACATGTTGCTATGAAAGAGAATTGATAGTAAAAGAGAAAAAGTTTTGTATTTGTGAACTGAGCGATAGTAGCGAGCGAGCTTTTCAAATCTCGTTACAGGTCTTTAATGACCGCGCAGACCAGACGTATTCCAAGAATGATAACTGACTTACAAACATGATCATTTGTTTTGAATAGTCCAGGTTGGTTTCGTGTTTGTACAACGTTATGTAAATACAAATATAAGATATTCTAATTTCTTTATGGTACTTCATTATGGGTCTTTAATCGGTTTTCCAATTTTGATTACCGGGTCTTTAAAATTAAAGGAATTTATAAACACGAATAAACATGTGGCGCGAAATAAGCCAGACATGTGTAAGTATTGTTGTTTCAAATCAGTCGACGGGCGTTACTGATAGAAGAAAGTCGTTTGTGCGCTAAGTTTTCATATAATTTTGCAAAAGTGAGGCCGGATATATAAATATGTAAATACTTACATAGTGATGTCTTAAATTTTTCTGGTTCGTCTATATTTTCTTATTTAGAAGTTCATATTTTGTGAAAGAGAACCGTTTTAGTAAAATCCATACATGTGGTTATTCTTAGTAATTTACAATAACTATTTGATGTCACTTTATGCACATATTCTGGAAGTTGTTTAATACTATGTTAGTATTTAATACTACATTAATTATTAACAAACACATGTCATAAAATAAAGATCAGTAACGCACCGCATTCTTTGAAACAGTCATCAGTGTTGTGTTCTTTTCTTATCACTGTATAATCAAGAAATGTGTTATTTTCGGACGAGCGTATCGAGGGAGAAAATAATCTCTTATCTATTATTAAAAACATTGTATTTTTTGTTATCCGCTACTTCGTTACAATTGAAATATCATTGGGCCTTGTTTATATTAGTAGTAAATGTAGATATGTCAGGAGATAGGCAATATACAGCATTAGATACATGAAATATATATAAACTTGGCAGAATTTATGTAGGAATGTAGGAAGGCGGACCACAAAGCTATGAAATGTATGCGTGTTTGTCCTGAACTGTCATCTCAGACGTCGGATGATTGTTGTTGTAATTGAGCTCTGTACAATAAAAGAAATGTCAAAATACTTGTTAGTCAATTAGAGAAAGCGAAATTGAAAACGTATTTACTTATTTACTTGTCTTTGTTACGCTACATGTATGATGATAGAAATGCAAATTAATAAGAGAAGGAACATCACTATGTGCTGAAAATTGTCGTGTTCTATTAATATAACAAATGCCCAACTTGCTATGCACCCGTAAATACGTTTGTCAGCAATCAGGACATGGCTATTGTATTGTATGAAAGAAACGTGCACTATTGTAATTCATGAGAAAACATATAACGGTAGCCAGTTTTCGAACACTGGCACCAACGAAGGTTTAAAACAGTAATAGTTAAGTCATCGCTATTTACAACATGCATTCTAACGGAGTTTCACTAAAACTCGGGCAGTATATTTTCAAATCATTAGCTTAGCCTTCGTCGGTTAATATACTGAATAGTAAATAAATGGAATATTCTTTAATAAAAAACTTTAATTTATAAATCTGAGTTATATTATTTATTCCACCTTACACTTGAAGAACAATAGCCGTTTTGCACAAAATTCACGTGGGCGTGTAATTCACGATTTTCTTTCTAAACTTATAGTTATTGGAAACATTATAGTGGGTTGTGAATGGTGGATTAGTTTTAAATCCTCCTGGATTTCTAAAACTGGGTTTTTATGAAAGGATAACCTCTCATAAAAAAGAAAAGTATCATCCCCAAATGTTCATGTCATTTTTACGGCGGCCATCTTGAAAAACAAAATGGCCGCCATTTTTTGCTTTAAATACCTTCTAAATGTTGGAGAAGAAGGGTTTAAATGCATATATGCGCACAATGCCATTGTTTTAATGATTCGTCTAAGCTCAGATACAATATCAATTTTTTTCATCAACACTATAGATCATTTCAGCCATTTTTTATTTCAAAATGGCCGCTATTTGCTTCAAAGGACCCTGTTTTTCCATTATTTTTCGAACAATGCATCTTGAATAAACAAAAGATTAGTTTTGGCTTGATATAATTGCTAATTTATGATATGTGGTATATTCAAGAGTTTTAAATCTGTGTGGCAATAGTTTTACATCACTATGTTACTGCTGTAATTTACGCTACAAAAATCTATGTTACACAAATATGAGTTTTTGTTTTAAAATAAAATTTTACAACTAGCATCATAACTGTTTTTTTATGCAGGATTCATTACTTTTGTTTGAAAACATATTTTCTAGGACAGTTACAATGTACATACTACTGCATCATGTAATGTCCGTGAAAATAATATGTTACCAAATTATTAAAATAACATCAGTTACAAAACTATTATAGTATATGGCGATTTGTGAGGATATGGGCCGCCGTGAGAAAAATATTTAAAAATGTAGAGACCTATGCCACATTGTAGATTGAAGTAAGTTATTTCCCATGTATCTTTCTCTGGACATGCGACTAGAAAAAGTTATGACATCATTAATATGGCGGCTAAAGAGAAAATAAGAAAGGCAGAAAATGTATGACTGTGAATAATTACAGGTGACAACGTCCTTGAAAACTATATATTTACTGAAGGTAATGTTCATTCTATTCATTCTAGCAGATAAATCACTTTTATGACATAGAAGATGGAATTTATCATGCTTAAACTTAAAAAAAATCCAGGAAAGTACGAAAATGACTAAATAACGATATTAAGTGAGCAAGTATTTGTTTAATGATGCAGTATTTTTGATTAAAATAAAAAACGTCTTACGTTTTACATAAGGAAATATTTAGTACTAAAGCCTAGAACTTGAGTCCTTCCAATGAACAGGGTTTGGTCACTCATCACATCCCCAAAGTATGTATATTTAAAGTTCGCAGAGATGATCAGCAAGATGATCTTAGATTCTTAATTGCGTGTACAATCACATTGAGCACGCTATATAGATAATTTAACCTCTTATTCATGTCCCACTTCTAATCTATCTAATCATATAATTTCATATCGAACTGCTATTTTACACCGCGTGAACAGGTATTGCGACTAAATTTAGGCTAAAAATTCTGCTAAAAACATTCTTAATCAGTATAAAGTCTTGCAAAATCTAGAAAAATTAAAATCCAATCCAATTCGGTAATTTCATATGATTTCTTTGCTCTTTATACCTACTTACCAAATAATCTAATGAATGAGAAAGGAACTGTTTTTAAAAATTAATTAAACACACTTTTTGTACATTTAATTTTAGTTAAGCCTTTTTCCATGTGAACCTGTGAGGCAGTTTGTAAATCCCTCTCCTTTTCTGAACAACATTTATGTCCGGTTAGGGAATGCAGTTCTTGGAGAGGTAATTAATATTTTGTGAGAACTATCTCTACCTAGCTTGTCACATACTTTTTCGAATGAATTAGAAAACATTATACAGGGTCAGGTGCGGTTACTTTATTAACAATAATGCATTCTTCATGATGTTTTAAAATACGGACAATCCGTGGTTTTCCAAATAATTGATATCTTTATGCCGGGGAGGTGCAGTTATTAATTGATACTAACAATGCAAAGACTACAGTACTATGCAAAGACTACAGTACTACAGTACTGCATTGCATGTGATTGACATATCTCTATATCAAAAATCATTTCAGATCACATATTTACTCCATTTTTTCTCTATTTAAAAGGGGATGTTGCCCATACAAAATTTTAAAATATATCAGCCCAAGTAAGTATCTAGTATTAGATACTTGGTTTACCGCACAATAGCTTTATAGGTTACTGTCTGTCGGTTATATGCGACGTTAAATAAATACCTTTCCTGTACCTTTTTGCAAGAGCGACTTTCAAGAATTAAATGAACACTATCAATATGTTATTTTGCATAACTATCGGCCGCTATTATCAACTGCGAGAATATTCTACGATATGTCACTATCGTAATTTAGATTTGTTTGTGTGTGTTTTAAGTTAATTAGCAATTGAAAACACTTATGTTGCAAGATGTATCAAAACAGTAGTTATTTATATCAAATTCAATGTAAAATTTCCCAAATGTATTTGATAACATAATAAAATGTTTTATCTGACCCGCTTATTTGGAGATGCTGTGCCTATTTGGTGTTCAGCCTTTTGTCAGCTGGATAGTACACTTTCCTCTTTTATCGTGTCTAACAATAAAAGGTGAACAACGCCATGATAGGTCGTTCATAAACTGGAATTAAGCTGCTTTGATATTTCTGCTTTCCTGATTCGTCATATCTTTAATACCGTTTTGCTTTCTGCAACGGCATGGATAACATGCGTAAATGGTTTGTTAAAAGCTCTAAGATCCCTTGAAAGTATTCAAATCAACTAATAAAAGTAATAGAAGACTTGGTTTGACAGAGTTTGTTCATGACAGGTTTAGAAAGGAAGATAAAATACCCCTTGCACCCTAGCACCTGCTTAAGCGGAAATGAACTCCAGAATGTTAAAGGAACAGAGTTTTTTTATATAATCATTTACCACATTATTTTTGTGTTTCATATAACGTGCCTTTAGATATCCTTTCGCGAAAAAGACATTCAGCTGTCAGGGCTTAATTTTATGTATACTGTTCTATAACATCGGAATATGGTTGGGATATAAGTGTATTTTTGCCAGCCTACCGTTTTAAACATACCAGCATTGTTTTGCAGGCTTTGCTGCACTACGTTTCTTTATTTTTACCTTTTGAGCTTGCTGTCTATATGCTTTACTTTGATCCTGTATTTATCATGTTCTAAAGCTGCAGTGTGATAATTTTAAGTTTTAATGTAAGAAAGACAATGAAAAGATTTCTTCGCCAGTACTATCTGCCCCTGATGTCCTTCCTTCTGCAATAAGCTGACTGTAATCGTGGAAAGCCCAAAACATTTGAATGTAGGGGTAATAAATAATACTGTGTGTAGATAGTTTTGTTATTGCGGGGCTGATGACGAATTAAGTAAAACACTCTCGGTGTTGATGTCAAATTTTAATGAATAGAAATAACCAGTAATTTTGAGTAATTAAAAGACTTCCACGAATTTAACACTTGCATTAAGTTAAAAACTTCTGTATAACTTCTACTGGCATAATTGTATTGATCATGTTTAAATCTGATCAAGATAAAATTGCAAACAATACATGTAATTTGTACAATCTTACAATTAGAGCATAGACAACTGCTTGTGCCGACATTGATATGTGCTGAATGTTCGTCAAATTCCTTTTCTTCGGTACTTATCTAAAGCAGATATTGGTAACATATTCCATTATTGTATGTTATATTTTTTTTAACTTACGCTGATAATCATGTTTCAAATCAACACCATAAAGATAGTTAAAAAAATTAATATCAAGAGGTAGAAGCGATGTACAAAAATGCATTGTGTAGGTGGGGTAGAAAAATTCTTCAAATAAATTTAAAAAAAAAGTTTTTTTCTGATAAAATGTAAATTTTATTTGAAATGTCACATTGGCTGGTTTAATGACATACTATCCGATATTATAAGCAATGTAACATTTTTTTTCCAGATATTGTTCAGCAGTATTCACTTTCGTAATCGGTCGCCATATTGATGACGTCGTTTTCTGATCCAGTCGCGGTCTCTAGAAGAGATACATACATATTATATCTGCCTTAGACCAAGGAATAATTTGGTACATGTGGTCATACTTCTCAACTACTTTTGAGTGGGATAATAGTGGCAGTGGACCATTTTATTTGATACCATTTGACACCTTCACTGTCTAAAACTTACCAAGAAATAATTTGTATAAATTTCATACATACCAATTTTAGCGAAATTTGGTCATACTTTTACAGTCTCATTAATATTCATATATATGCTAATTACTTAATTTACATAAAATAACTGGAAAGGAGAGGGCAATGGTTTAGGAACATTTTGATACTCTTTAGGTTCTTGCATACTTAAAATTGACCAAGATATGATTGCACAATGGATTTTCGTGTTCAGGGGTCAATTTCTTACCCCACCCACTAATGATTGAACTCAAGCCTGGTATATGCTTTACTAGGTATGACCATAAAAAGATAAAATATCAAGAGCACAGTGTCTTACCTTTCATTTAATACCATTTGACTACTTCATTGACTAAAACTTACCAAGAAATAATTTGTAACTTTAATATATGTCCAGTTTTTATGCGATATTTAGTTATATTTTTTACATATACTCATTAATATTCATAATTATGCTGATTAGTTAATTTACATACAACTACTGGAAAGGGAAGGACAATGGTTTAGGAACATTTTGATACTCGTTGGGTTCTTATATACCTTAAATTGACCAAGTTAAGTTAACACAATGGATTTTCGTGTTCAGGGGTCAATTTCTTACCCCACCCACTTATGATTAACCTAAAGCCTTGTATCTGCTAAATATGCCCATAAACAGATAAAATATTAAAAGAACATTGTCTTACCTTTCATTTGGTACAATTTGACTTCTTCACTGACAACAACGTACCAAGAAATAATTTGTATAACTTTAATATAAGTCCATTTTTTGCAAAATTTGGTCATATTTTTTACATATACTCATTAATATTCATAAATATGCAAATTAGTTAATTTAAATAATGTAATTGAAAAGGGAAGGGCAATGCTTTAGAAACATTTTGATATTGTTTTGGTTCCTATATCCCTAAAATTGACCAAGATATATAGTTCTCTTTGGTTATATCACTGAATTCTACGGCATCCATTTTGAATTAAAGATGGCCGCCAAACTATTGACATGAAAATTTGAGGATGATACTTTTTTTGAAGTAGAAGGTTCATAGAACTAAATAAACCCGCTTTCAAAAAATCCAGGAAGATTTAAAACCTGACCCCAAATTTTAACCCTTGAAAACCCACTATTAAGGATTAACTCACTCGAAAAACAGCATAAAGTTTTAAAGAAATATTGTTGGTTACATGGCACGACTGAATCAAATCAGCGCGAGTGCGCAATTGGGATGTTGCAATGCATCTGACGCGCAGAAGATTAATAATATCTGTCATGTGTTTACAAATCTGAAAGAAATATCCGTCACGAGGGCACCTACGCATTGGGCGGTAATGAGGCTTGCCGAATTACCGCCCATGCGCAGGTGGCTAAATGACGGATACTTTCATTCGATTTGTAAACACATGACTGATAATTTTTCTTGCATATCGTATACATGTTAGCATTTTATTCTGGCAGATTATTTTTCTTGAATACGTATTTTACAAATAACAGGTAGAAATACTTTTCTTTCTTATAGTAAAGCGCGGGAAATTAACGTCCGTAAACAGAAGTGACGTCATGATGTTTTGCGTTGCGCACATTAACAAAGTTCCACTTTAGTTTTATCGTTTGTAGCGTAACGTTATGTTCTTATGATAAACTAACGTATTTTGAATCGAAAAATATACTATAAGGAACGGAGAGAAACTATCAAGGTACCTGCTTTTTGTATTTTTACATAATATATTATCAGTGCATGAATCACTAGTTGTCAACAGCACGAGAATCATCTGGCATGGGGGTGCCAGATGGGTTTTACAAGCATGGGTAAAATCGCCGGAAACGCCAGTCCGGTGTGCAAGAAATAGCCAGAATTTGTGCAAACCGGCTATTATGGGAATACTGATTTCATGGTTGATTGATTATTAAGATTTAACACGTGAAGTTCTTCAAGTGTAAGGTGGTATGAAAAGAAAAACATGTCAAATTTATAGATTTAAGTCTTTTATTAAAAAATACCCCAGTAATACATTTGGGTGGTTTCTTTTGCTGTTCAGTATACATTCAGCAGATGGCCTTACCGCTATTTTACATGTACATACAATTTGATATTTGCCTCATGTATATCTACCCGTGAAATATTTTATGCCTCCACCCACTTGGAATAAAGCAGCATATAGGTATTGGACTGTTCGTCTCTCTGTCTGTCTCCTTTGATTCCGAATGATCACTTAAGAATACAATACTTTGTCTTAAGAATCTCAAACTTGGTACGCAGGTTGGTTTGAGGCCACCTAAGTATTTTATATCTATCCCCAGGTTAAAATGACAATAGAAAGATAAATATTCATTGCTGACACCGCTTAAAATAGGAAAATCCAAACGAAGGTATAACTCGTACCCCGATATTCACGTGCTGACTAAGTCGTTGTAATAAGTACAACACGGCTTAACTCAAGAGTTTAAGTCACATTTAAACAGTTGAAAAACTGGTCAATAGTCTTCTTCTTAGCTTAGCGATGTGTTTAGTTTTAAAATTAATAAAACACATCCTTTCATAGCATGGATTTGTCGAGATTTGATACAGAATGCATTTTATCAGATTTTGGAAAACTTTGAGGAAACTGTAAGTTTATTTATTTATTTATTTTTTGGTTGTATTTATTTCCGTCTGGTTCTTAAATATACATTGCTACAAACATTGATGAACACTCTTTGTACGACGATACATCAGCTAAGTTATAGAAACTTTTGTATTTTTACCATGATCGGAGTAAAATTATCCGAGTGATGTAATATACGTGGTTACGAAGCCACACCTCTGAACCATGTTAATTTGTTACTTCAGCTGAATTTGATCAGGATATAAATTGCAGCATTAGAAAAGAGCAGTATCGTTTTGAAAAGATTGGATTCATATATATTTTCGGTTCAGTATAATGACACGGTTTATGCATATTTGGGTTGATAAGCCATATGATACATTATATTATTGTGTTACATTCACCTTTTAAACAGGCTCCAACCAATAAAGTTTCACTGAAAATAGCTTTGCCTAGGAAAACAGTTCATAAAATTCTGGATCAATTTCCCTATTGTTATTAATAAACTCAATGAAGGTCAAAGTGTACAAGTGAGAGAGAGAGAGAGAGAGAGCTATATGTACATGACTAAGCTAAATTATTTCTCGTCCTACAATGATGTAATATGACGCATTTAACAGCTTTTTCTAAACTAGGGATGAAAGATCATCTTGGAAAATGTTTCTTTATAAGATTTGTTATGAAGGGTTGCGAAAAATGAAAATATAAACCTTGGCATGTTTGTTCTATTTCATTAACAGCTATAAAAAGTCTTCCTTTGACATAATACAAGATGCAATTATTTTTTTCTTAATAATAGATAAATAAATAAATAAATGCAACGTTAATTAGATTATATAAATATATAGCACATGCCTACTAATGGAGAGGAAGTTTTAGGCCTATGTTTCCATGTGACATGGTGACGATTTGACTGAACATAATTACGTTTAATGTTGTTCGTCATCCTCATCTTGTTACCCTACGGTAGTCTTACGTAAACGTTTAGATTATTGTTCCTTCGCGTTGTGTCTCTGGTGGGTAATCAAGAACTCATATGTATGTGAAAAGAGAAGAGATGGAAAACAACAAACTCACTGTCAGTTTTTATAATGTATTGATTGTTAACTAAAATGTGCAGTAATAATCACACGCGAGCCTCTCTCTCTGTATTTACGTATATACAAGTTAAAATAGGTAAAACAGTTAATAGTAAAATAGTTCCAAATGTCTTTCAAACAGAACACCCTGACGCTAATTGGTGGCTGGAAAATAACGTGTATACTCTACAAGTATCTATCTAACAATGCGCACCACAATACCGTGGTATATGGGTTTTATAACAACTACGTGACCATTAACATGTGGACATAGTTATTATTAGCCTCTTTCTAAATATATGTTTGACCACTGCCCATTTGGTCGGGTCAACTATATGTCACACGCCGATGTATATATACCTGTTTGACCGGTTAAGGTATTTTATGTATAAACTAAAATATACGAACATACATGAAGGATGGAATGCTAATTATCATAATGATCAGGGTAAACTTAAGGTATAACATTCGGTCCTTTCTAGAGGAAAGGATTAAATCATATTTAATTGATTTAATGCTTTTTAACTTAAATGCGGAAAACAATCAAAATCAGATCAAAAATTTAAATGCTAAAATAAGAGCAACAAAAGTGATTAAACGGTAAACAAACGCCTTAAACCATTTAACAAGACTAGTATTTGTCTACTATAAATTCTACGCTCAGTGCGCATATGGTAAATTACTAGTAAGCGATATGCGAATATTTGACAATAATATTTCAACAAACTTTTGCCGGGGGTTAACTATCAAGATTGAAATATGCTTGATAACTTAGCTAGTAAAAATATAAGGTTAACCTTACAACAAAATGAGAGAGTATTTAAATTAAAATCAATCCACGCGAGTTACTTTTGTTTTCTTATTTTACAAAATAATCCAAGCGAGTTTATTTTTCTTCATCTGTGTTCATCGGCCTTCTTGGTAGTGGTGAGTAGTTGGAGTGGCTGCTAGGTGCAGCGGTGACCAGTTGGAGCTTGAACTTGACCAGGATTTAGGGCTTACACTCTGTCGACCCTGCCATATATCTGCCTGATATATCTGTAACAGGGGTTTATAATACTCGATACGCGTTGCCTTAGTAATAATGTGTAGGTAAACCAATATGGTGTTATAACAAACCGTCATAACATATGTTTACATGGAGACATCATATAAAAGTTTACCCAAAAGTTTAATAGTAATTTGTGTGTGCTTGGAGATGTTATCGTTTTACAGCCAATGTCCTGTTGCTGGATTTGTAAATATAATGTACATGTATTGTCCGCATTCCAGATGACTAATGTATCATACTTTCAAACGTCGTAAATAATAACTGGAATGGAAAACACACTTAGGTGAAAATACAGATAAAGTGCAAGACAGTGTCCATCACTACTGAGGCGTCGTCGCTGACTAGAAATATTTACATGGCATGTCCTTTGCATCATGTACAAGCATTCCGCTTGTTAAAAGTTCAAATCATATAATAACACAAGTTCATATAGAATATACGTAATGTTCCACAAATGTAACTCAAATGTCACTATGTACAAAATATATCAGTCATAAAACTTCATGTAGACATTATTTCTCTTCCACGTCTGGATACAATTTGACGTAATCTAATATTCTTAATTGGGAACACTTTGGCATAGCCTGTAAACCAATCAACAAAGGCTAGTATATATTTATTTCCAGCCAATGTCTGAGGTAGTGGGCCAGTTATGTCTACACTGACTTTAGAAAAGTGGTAGTTAGGTATTTCTGTGTCCTTTAGTGGTGGTTTGTTCAAGTACATGTTTGTACAAGTTGGACCAGAAATATTTTCGCTTGATGGAGTCATAACATTTGTCTGCACCTTGATGACCTAGCGAGTGGCTTATGGTCTGTCCGGCAAATCATTGGAGCGTTTCTAATGTACCTCTCAAAAGATTCAAGCCCAATTTTCAGCGCCAGAGCCTCCTTCTCTATTGTGGAGTATCGCTGCTGAGAGCGGCTTAATTTGTGAAACAAAAAGTGTATTGGCCTTTCGCAAGGCACATTTGGCAGAATGCTGTATTCTGGGTCACAAGTTTAAACAAAGACTACCCCTATAGTTGTATCCGACGCATCGGTGTTTGTTACGTAACCTTTCGTAACATCAGGGTAAGCAAGGTGTGGAATAGTAGTGAGGCCATCTTTTAATGCTTGAAAACTATTTTGACATTCCGGAGTGCAATTAAATCTGGCGTATTTGGGTGTGAGTGCAATTAGGGGTTCAGCAATGCCTGAGACTGCAGGGATCATTCTTCTGTAGTACCCTATCATTCCGATGAAAGATCTCACCTCACGCACACAAGCCGGTGTGTGCAGGTTGCGTATTACTTTTACTTTTTCGGGATCAGGTTTTATACCCTTTTCACTGACAACAAAGTCTAAATAATTTGTTTTTGGTTGCATTAAGCTGCACTTGCTTAGCTTTAGTTTAAGGTTGTGCTGCCTTAAGCGATTAGATACAGTGCTTATGTGTTCTAAGTGGGATTCAAATGTAGGAGACACAATTATTATGTCGTCCAAATAGGCAATTGTGAATGTTTCGCAGTCTTGCAGAACTATTGACATAAGCTCTTGTAACACCCTGGGGTCATTACAAAAGCCAAAGGGCATCTTACGGAAGGTAAATAGGCCTAAGGGCGTTTGAAATGCTGTATTTTCTTTATCTTTAGGATCCATCATGACCTGCCAGTATCCACTTTTCAAATCCAGTGTTGTAAAGCATTTTCCGTTCCAGAGTCGTGCTAGCATTTCATCTATCCTAGGGAAGGCCACGAATTTCTCTTCGTCACGAGGTAAATCGGACGGTAATCAATACAAAAGCGCTTAGTATTATCTTTCTTATTGACCAGTACGACTCCTGAAGACCAAGGTGAACGAGAACGTTCAATAATACCCGCCTTCAACATATCCTTAACTGCTTTTTCAATAATGGCTCTATTTTTCAAAGAAATAAAGTATGACTTCGCTTTTATAGGTCTAGCATCACCAGTGTCTATCTTCATCGTAACCGAATCAGTCTGGTCTAAATCCATATCACTTTTGCAAATAAATCAGTGTTATTTTATCAACGGTTAAATCAAATTTGCATATTTACCTGGACAGTTGATATCGCCTGGAGCGAACTCGGACATAAACTTTGTTTTGTCAGTTTCACAAGATTGATTTTGCTGATTTTCAAATGTAATTATATCCACCTCATTAACTTTCTCAGCTTTTGCTAAATTGCAATTTTTATTCAGGCAAATCGTCTTGTTTGTACTGTTTACAATTACAAGTGGAAATTTCCTATCTTTACGGACATTAACCACACAGGAAGTCATATCAGATACTACGAGATCCATAGAAATTGTGATTTAATTTTGTTCCGCCAATGTAAAATGGAATGTTTACTTGACCTAAAACTTTTAATTGACCTCCATTGACTGATTGCAAATTGATATTGATCTTTTTAGATAACTTTGTTTCAAAAGGAAGGGAGTCGTAAATTCGTTTATGAATAAGCATTACTTCGCTTCCGCTATCTACTAGAGCTCTGTATCTATTTTTTCCTATCTTAACTAAACATGAATTTGGATTGCCTGCTATATTAACTTGATATGCTATTTTTGAATTATGTTGCATATCTTGTTTGAACCTCCCCAAGCCGTCTGCGTGTTAGTTTAAAGGTGATGTTGCTTGTTGTGTAATTTGTGAGTATTGCCGCTGTTGTGTGTTTTGTCGTGCGTGTTTATTTGTGTTTTGTAACTGAGGGCACCTTATACGAATATATCCCTTCTGACCACAGAGCCAGCACTCAACATCTGCACTTCTGTTTGACCTTTGCCTATATTGTACTGCGTTCACAGTATTACATGGGGCTCTTTGTACACGACAAAATCCCGTGTGACCTTTTCGATTGCATAGTTGACATCTACGGGTGGGGCGTACATGATCTATTGCCATAGGTTCCTCATGCCTTTGGAACGTTTGTGAGGGTCGCCTATCACTGTGACCATAATCTCTTCCAGATCTGAGTGAGAACCTTTCCCTTAAATTATGTTCTTGATTTACCGACTGAACGGCTGCTTGTAATGTTTTGGGGTTATCGCGCATGATCCTGAATTTTAAATAATCATGGGCGAGGCCATCAATGAAGAAACCTATAAGCTGCGTTTCTACTGCCGCTAAACCACGTGGTTGACCTGTGAAAGCCTCTTTTGCCAGGGCCAATAAGGATTCGGCATAATCCGTAACATTTTCATGTTTGCCTTGCCGCACATCACGCAAAAGACGTAATGCGTGTTGAGGGTCAGTGATTTCGCTGAATCAATTTCTAATTTCAGTTCTTAATTGATCCCAAGTATGTGCATGGTTTGTTTCTATATACCTGAATGAAATCTGAAACAACACCCTTGCTGCTTTGGTAAGGAATCATTTTTTTCTTAACTTGATTTCCGGAGACAAGTATGGCATACTTGTCCATTTCCTTCATCCACTGCCTAAATGTTGAAGGACCACCCTCATAAGGTGATATGAAGCTATCTATTCCCCGTGCCCCCATCATATTAAGAGTTAGCATTTTATTTTCTAACCCGTTTAAAACCTTTTGTAAAGATGCCTGTTGGTTAGTTTGCGCCATTCTAGAAATTCAAGCAAATAAAAATCTAACTTACATGAAAATGGTCTGCAAATAATCCAATATTCCTCTCGAATCACTGACACTAATGAAATTGTTTGTTAATTACGTAATTTTGTGTCCATCATAGTTCTTGTAACGGTTACGTAATCCTGGCCACGGCCACCAGAACGAGTCTTGTTACCATACGGTAGTGTTACGTAAACGTTTAGAATATTGTTCCTTCGTGTTGTGTCTCTGGTGGGTAATCAAGAACTCATATGTATGTGAAAAGAGAAGAGATGGAAAACAACAAACTCACTGTCAGTTTTTATAATGTATTGATTGTTAACTAAAATGTGCAGAAATAATCACACGCGAGCCTCTCTCTCTGTATTTACGTATATACAAGTTAAAATAGGTAAAACAGTTAATAGTAAAATAGTTCCAAATGTCTTTCAAACAGAACACCCTGACGCTAATTGGTGGCTGGAAAATAACATGTATACTCTACAAGTATCTATCTAACAATGCGCACCACAATACCATGGTATATGGGTTTTATAACAACTACGTGACCATTAACTGTCTAGACATGTGGACATAGTTATTATTAGCCTCTTTCTAAATATATGTTTGACCACTGCCCATTTGATCGGGTAAACTAAATGTGTCACGCCAAGACATTTTTGGGGCTTGTTGAGTTTTGACGTCATTTGCGAGAACGTGATGAAAACATGACGTGCTGAATTAATTGACGCTAATTGATGACAATGTTCAGTTTTTAATCTTATGCTGGTAATGATGCCGTTTACATGCTCGAGACAGTGCCTTATTATTTCTTCTTTCAGTCTTTGTCAGACACCAATAAAATTCCCGTTTAATATTATTTAAGTAAAGTCGGCAAATATTTAACGTGAAAAATCGATAATTCTGCTCATGCTAATTGCTTGATAGTTCCCCTTATCCGCTGTATACAACTTTCACAAAAGAATAATTTTACGCTTGACACCGTTGCCATGAATTCCGGAAGCTGTAATGTTTACTTAAAGATGTAAAGTTGTTACTTTTCGCAGAAGTATCCAAATTGAGTCAGTTAAGTACGTGCTCAACACGGTCTTCAATACCAGAAAGCTTAGTTGTCGACCAAATTGTAGTATTTGTTTGCGAACTTGAGCAAGTCAATGATTTATACTTTTCAAATGTTCAGTCTTCGGACGAACCACACTTTGGAGAAAATGTTGTTTTTGATGACAGTGATGAAGAGAATTATGATTCTGACGAGAGTGATAATAGTGACTCTGAGTTACCGAAAGTGGATATATGTGAATGTGATATTGACATTAAGGAAAATAATGCAGTTAGTGAGTTTCAGGGAAAATGCTGTGGTTGTCATAAAATTCATGGAAAACCTTGTAGTCTGGTAATTAACATTGATCAGGCTATTGAATATAGAATGCAGTGTAAGGAAATGACATCTGATGAACTTGATTTAACAGTTAAAGTGCAGCTGTCTGCCCACAGGAGAGATCTTACTCAATGGTCATCTGCTAGGAACAAGAAACAGCAATTAAAGGACAGAGAAAGGGTATCACAAGAGTATTTTGTGTTTGGTGTAAAAGTGTGTAGAGAAACCTTTATGTTTTGTCATGGTATAAGTAAGAATAAGCTGGCAAACATAGCTTCCTCACTTGATAAAAATGGACTTAAACCTATGACTCATGGAAATACAGGTAAAATGCCCAAGCATGCTTTGTCATTGACTGACATTGAACAGATTGTAAGTTTTTTGTCCAGCTATGCAAATGCTAATGGTTTGCCATTACCAGGTACATTGCCAAATTACAGACAACACAGTGTTATACTGTTACCATCTGATCAGAGTAAAGCTGACATACATGCTCTTTATAATAAAGCAGCACAGCAAAATAGTTTCAGGGCAGTCAGCCTGTCTGAATTCAAGAAAATATGGTTGCAACAATGTCCGCACATAGTTATTTGTAAACCAGCTAAAAATATGCAAATCAAATCTCTAATAGTGGAAATGTAAGTGAGGAAGAGAAAGAAAAACTTTTAGAGAATTACAGAACACACCTGTGTAAAGCCAAATGTCAGAGAGATTACTACAGGGAAAAATGTAAGGTTGCTAAATTGAATTATTCAGTGATGACTCCAGAACAGAAACTGAGAGGTTTGTTTATTAAGAATTTAATTAGATCTATTATTAAATTTAAAAATCATATAAAAATATCAAACTTATCATGTTGACTTTTGATGAAGACATGTAATGAGATCACCAATCTATCTAAATATCCTCTTTGTTTTGTGATTTGCAACAAACCTGAGAAAAATTACAGAAAACTAGCTAGAAAATTGGCTTTTCAATAAATTAATTGTAATAAAGTGTGGTTTGTATACTGTTGATTTATAAGTAAAAATGGATGTAATAATTGGTTAATACAACCAAGTTTTATACCACAAATTACTTGCACGGATATTTACATTTTGTACACCAATGTGTTAAAGTTTAGGACATTGGTGTACAAAATTTTAAAAGTCAATGCAGGTAATATGTAAAAACTTAGGCATGTAAAAGTGTGCCTCTCAAACTACCTTTATTTCTTTTAGAAACATTATAACAATGGAACTTTAATCTAGGCTTGTAACTAGTCAGTACTACCATATTTTTTCCAATTCATGCACATGCTACATGAGTAACTTAAATTTCTTGTACAATATAATATATACAATACATGTAACAAGTAAAAGAGTATATAAATATAGGTAAATTTGATTAAATTTTAATATATATATATTTTATTAATAAAGGCAGCCTCCATGTTCATTGCCTGAAACACAGCAATACTCATTTGATTTTGCCCAGCAGCTATTTTATCCACACCATGCACAACAAGTTGGACCTCTGTATTTCAAAACTCCCAGGAAGTGCCAGTGCTTTGGAGTGTGCTCAGAAGGAGCAGGTAATTCAAAGTATTATTTGCTCATATCACACTGTTGATTAATTTGTATTCTCTCTGGATTTCTATGTTACACAATTAATCACATGACATACATAAAATGTATGTATAATTCCAGATATCAGAGATATATTGTCATTCTGTAAATTATACAATATTGTAAGTAACATTCACCTAGTATCGGATTATAACATGAATGGCACAGTAATATAATGACCAAGTAGTATAATATTATTATGTTATTATGAGGCTTTACTTGTCATTGTCTTCAAGTTTTTGGCATACTTTACACCAGGTACACAGGTATTCTATCTTATTGATGAAGCAGAGTGCACTGGTAAAGGAGCTAACTGTGTGACCAGCTTACTGCACCATCATTTTCAGCACCATGGGTTTGGAGAGGAGCATGTGCAGTTGCAAATGGACGATTGTTCTGGACAGAACAAAAACAACACTGTATTGTGGTATGCAACTTTATTCATTGTTCATACAAAAGATAAAATCAAATAACTCAGCTAAAAAGTTCTTTTATATGGGAAGTGATTAATTTTAGAATATACATTTTATCAGGGTAGACATATACACAGATTTGATCATAGAATAAATGATCTTGTCATATCTGAGATGTATTAATTTTTCCTTTTCCATATATTCTAAAAATAAAGAAATGTACTATGCTGGCATATTAATGTTATTTTCAAAATGACATTCCATTTAGGTATGGGCTATAGAGAACTATGACTGGGCTTCACAAGACTGTTGAGTTCTCACTCATGGAAGTTGGCCATACAAAGTTTAGTCCAGATTGGCACTTTGGAGTATTCAAGTCTAAATGGCGACACTGTACAGTTGAGACCCTAGAACAGATTGCTACATGTGTTCTTCTGTCTTCAAAAAACAGGCACAACATACCTCAGCTTGTAAATGATAGTGAGAAACCAGTGTTGTTTTATGAATGGTCTGTATATCTTGGTCTGTTTTTCAAATGTATTCCTTCTCTGAAAAAGTACCATCACTTCAGCATGACAAGTGAAAAGCCTGGTGAAGTACTGGTTAAAGAATTTGCAGCTGACAATGGACAGGAAATTAATGTCTTTAAGAAACATCCTCCAGTCCCAAGTGCTAGTCAGTTGCCTTCTGTAATTGTGCCTAAAGGATTAGATCCATTTAGGCAGTGGTATCTGTTTAATGAAATTAGGCAGTATTGTCTTAAAGAAAAAGGCTCATGCCCTAAGCCATTGGTTCCAAAACCTGAAACTATCACGTTTAAAAGTGATAGTGAAAAAAGGAAGAAGTGTTCATACATACAGTAAGCCAGATCAAGTGTTTGTCTAGCTGCTATACAAAAGACTGAGATTTGGATTCTGACTTATTATTACAATGAACATCAGGATACTCCTTGTATGTGTATATTCCTAATGTCAGAATCAACTGGTGACTTTAACAGTGTATCACAAGTTTTGTTTTATAAACATGTGTTAAGCAAATGTGATTTTTCACAGACACATTTAATAAAATAAATATTGAAAGGAACATGTCATCTATATACTTCACAAGTACTTTTAATTGTTATTTCCTAGTAATTTTAAATACATTCTCAGTTGTTCTTTACTACAGATATTCCCTTTTGTCATGTTTCATACAGCATTTGTGAAACTACTGTGATGCATATGTCACTGGAATTGAAATCCATACTTAAAATCACAGATTGGAAACTATTGAATTACAAAAATGATATTCAGATCATTGCATGATTAGACTATGGTAAAGTAATTGAATACATGTGTATGTATTATTTAATTCTACATACTGCTTAACTACTGACAACAATGTAAGTTATTATTTATTTTTTAGTATATCATAAGTATTTTTGGACATTATATGCAGATCTTAATGATTTCAAGATTAATTTTCTTAATAACATTTTTTGATATATATGTCTGGATTGTAGTATAGTGTATATACTTTCAGTCTTGTACCTCATATAATTGCATTTGCATGGTTGCTATGGTAACTGAATTTGACTATTAAAACCTACCACTCACTTTATGTGATAAAAAGGACAAAAACATGATTTAATAATGATATGAGTGAATTCTAAAGTTATCAAGTTGTTTTCCTAGTATATATCACATTTTTATTGTTGCTATGATAACAAAATAATGTTGTGAATTTTAGACCGGAGATATGTTCATTCTTTAGTGACGAACTATTGCAGGTATGAAATAAACCTATTGAATTCAAGTTATTAAGATCATATTTTTTTGTGTTTTGATTTTTATTTCTCTAGTAATATTAGTTGTACACAAAACATCACTAACAGATATGCACATGGGAACAAACATCATATGTTTTTCAAACAGAAGTTACTTCCAATGTTAACTGCCAGTAGGACAAAAGGTATACTTTGTTATTTCTCATGTAATAATAGGTAGAAATATCACAATGTCTACATTTTATGCTGATAGCATAAAGAAAAACACTTTAAGCTTATATTTTTATAATTTTAACTTGGTTACCATGGCAACCATTATGTTAATATATATCTGCTAGTTCTAGTTATTGAGCGGTTACCTCTCCATACCACTTTGTCATATTATATACCATGTAAATGACTAGCACACCAGTACAAGTTGAATAAAATGTGTTGTTTCATTATAGTAATTGGTTTGTTTAAATACTTGAAAAGCTGGAAAAAAAGTGGTATTGTAAAAATTACCGTATTTCCTTAAATATCACTGAAACAGCCCTAATATTTTTCTTGCATAACAGGGAGACATTGATTACTAAAAAAACATCAGAAACTAAATTTCGACAATAATTTTCAATAAGTGTCTTTTTCCCATGCCTTGTCACATATGTCACGCGCCGATGTATGTATACCTGTTTGACCGGTTAAGTATTTTATGTATAAACTAAAATATACGAATATACATGAAGGATGGAATACTAATTATCATAATGAAGCTAAAAAAGCAGGAAACAATTTTACTTGCTCTCGCTGTAAAAACGTTTGGGTCATGGTCTTTTCTCGGGTGGATCATATGATAGATAGAAACCAAATAATATTTTACTTTAGATTTTAAAAGCGCTCTCTGTGCACACCTAGAACACAAAATTGGCGTTGTTTCTTGACATACTTTGCATTTGTTACAAGCATAACATTATGTAGCATTACGTAACATGATTATAGATCATGAAATATATTTTACTGCACCACTTCTGCCTGATTTTAGAAAATGGACTACAAAAGACTCCATGTAACACTCCTGTAACATCCTTATTACATCTTTATATCACTACTAAAGACGTTTTTTTTGGTCGAAGTTAAGAAAAAGTTAAGAAATTTGGTGTAACATGCGTAACATTATGAATACAAAAAGACATCTTTTCTCAGACACACGTAACCTACGTAACACCTATGTAAAACCCCTGTAACGTCCTACTTATATCAATATGATACTACGAAGGACGTTGTTCGGTCGAGTTTAAAGAAATATGATGCAATATGCGTAACATTTTGACTACAAATAATCACCTCTTTTCAGACATACGTTACATAAGTAACTTCAATGTTACAGGCCTCTAACATCCTTGTTGCATCAATATAATACTACTCAGGATGCTTTCCGGCAAATTTTAAAAAATGGGGTCTGACTTGCGTAACATTTTAACTACTAATATTATATACCCTTCTCAAATGCGCTCATCTGATTGGTCGAAAGGGGTGCACACGCAAGTCCGCAAAAAGCGATATTGACCCGCATTAAATAAGTGCATTTGAGAAGGGCATATAATATAACAATTATAGACTTATGTTTCGGTCAATATGTGTTTTTATGGGCCTGTAAAAACACATATTGACCTCAACATAAGTCAATAACTGTATAATAAACACATCTTCTCAGACACACATAACATAAGTAACATCCATGTGACACCCCTTTAACATCCTTGTTACATCAATATAATACTACGAAGGACGTTTTTTCGGCCGCGTTTCAGAAAAACGGTGTTACATGCATAACATTTTGACTACAAATATACACCATTTCTCAGACATAGTAACATCAATGTAACGTCCCTATAAGATCATTGTTACATCAATATAACATAACTAAGGACGTTATTCAGCCAATTTCAAGAAAAGGGGTGTAACGTGCGTAACGTTTTGACTACGAATTGACACCTCTTTTAGACACACATTACTTAAGTAACATCCGTGTAACACCCCTGTAGAATTATTGTTATATCAATATGATACTACTTAGTATGTCACCAAATTGGGCCAATTTTATGCCCTATCTTATTAGTACATATGTCCGAACCTCAATTTAACTCCGACATGAAGTTTTATTGCTGATTTATAATCTTTAGATTAGTATACAATACAGAAAAAAAAACAAGGAAGAATATCCAACAGGGAAAGCCACGTTCAAAAAACGCAGCCTCCCAAAAGACACACACGAACAACTCTCGCACACCATACACAAAAATGAACACAAAAGGACGAAACAAACAAATACAGGAACACAATGGGACACCGCCTTGGAACGGTTAGTGGCAAAACCACCACTGGTGAGTTTAAACCGTTTTATGGTGCACCTAACCTCACTCTTACCCCCACCATGTTCCAAACTCACAAGACAGTGTAAATAAAAGTATTCCCCGCCAGGAGAAACCCTAACATACGTAAAGGCAACAGAAGGTATGTAATGTAAAACACAAAGATGCCCTTGTAGATATAATATAAAAATGCAATCCATAAGAACCTAAATGTACCTAATGTACTCAATGCCTTTGCAGAAGACAGAGCAACAAGAGAAACACCATTAAGGGCCCGACGGAACAGGCCAGAAGACAGAAATCAAAATAGCTCAGTCCTGGTGGGATTTAAAAACTACCAATCATAGAGTCTTCCACCTGATCCGTCAGACACAATCAAAGAGGAAAGCGTAGCGTCCAACTGTAAAAGGGTTGAACACCAAACATGCGGTGTGTCCCAAAACAGTTGGGTCATAACCACTTTTAATAAAACGTTTAATTACTTTACTAAATACAATTGGAAAATTGCCATGACCCAAAATCTTACGAAGTTTGTAAACCACATCCCCATAAAAAGCTGGTTTTGATATACCTTCCCGCAGAAGTGATTTTAAATTGCTCTTGTATTTTAAAACCAAATCTGAATTACGATGGTAAAATTTAGGAAAGTATTTACGTAATTTATAATAACGGTAGCCTTGTTGAAGAAGCTTATTTGTAATAAATAAGTTACGTTCATTGAAATCTTCAACATGACTACATACTCTTGCAAACCGAATTAACTGAGAAATATATATCCCATAAGATGTAGCCTGTGGTACATCTCCATCCAAATGTGGGAAATGTACAATACTAAAATTAAAATCATCCCTTTTGTCATAAATTTTGGTATGTATGAAATTGTCGTAAATGGAGAGATGTAAATCTAGAAATGAAGTAGTATTATCCGAGTTGTTAGTTTTATTTAGCTGCAGCTCCCTGGGATATATATTTTCCACTAACTGATCAAAAAACGGATTATCCATATTAAGTTTATCATCCAGATAGCGTGATGTATTATTAAATGCAATTATAATGTCTGCCTGTGTATCTTGAGAAAGGCTCAACATAAAATCTCTTTCATAACAATATAAAACAAATCTGCAACAAGGGGTGCACAATTTGTTCCCATGGGAATACCAATTACTTGTCTGAAAACCGCATTCCCAAACCTGACGTAAATATTGTTCAATAAAAAGGAAAGGGCTTTACAAACTTCGTCACAGGTCCACATAGTAAAATTCTTTACAATGCAACTAGTAAAAAATGCTTTATCGAAATTGCAAGCGAGAAAAGTAGCATTTTCCCTGGCAAAAGTCTTTTGAATTAGGGAAGATTTTCCTTTATTAAGTTATGAGGTAAAGTCGTATAAAGAGTGGAAAATCGTAAGTACTGACTGAAGACACCCTGTAGTTTTTAATACTAAATTTATCCAGGATTTCGCCAGAATTTTTTACCGACCAAAATAAGTTTTTACCCGAATTTTCGTATACTTTGTCACAATATCTTTTCACATGGGCTTTAACAGCAGTAAGGCATGACGTTAATAACTTGGAAATATTTGTGGTGGAACAGGAGCTTGAATTAGCGATAAAACGAGCTTTATATGGCTGTTTATGTAATTTTGGAATCCAGTACATAGTAGGAAGTTTAATTTGCTGGTCATCTATACGAACCTTCAAATTAGAAACTTCAGTGATGTGAACATTGATCAATCGTTGTTCATCAGAATTACTCGGTGCATAAGTTTTGGTACTATTTAGTTCGTTTCGTAAAACATTTATATAATGTAAGCGTCAAATGATGATAATATTGTTAGCCGCCTTGTCTGCTGGAACTAAAACATATTTAGAATAAAATTCTTGGATTTCTTTTTTCAGATGTCTTAAAGTGAACTTGGGCTTAGATGGAAGTAGGTGCTCATTTGTTTTTATAAAATTTAATACGGAAATCGACAATTTTAAAGATATTACGTTTCCAAGAGGATAATGCAATTGGACCAGCATTTTCACGTCGGCACCATTTTACACAAAACGTTTCGATGGATTCTGCAATCTGACCACGACATGCATCAAAGTCGATATTTGAAGGAATTCTGTATTTAGGCCCTTTAAAAAATAAAATACGTTTGTCTTTGATAATATCAAAATTACCAGTGATAACTTGGTCTGCATCTGAGTAGTAAAATTTTGAGTGTTTACAATCACACTGAGTGTTTACAATCACAAGCCAAGTTCTGAAAATTAGGTTATATTTATGGGCAGCTTCCTTTAGATTTCAATTTCACAAAGTGTTGCGAATTCATCTAAAAAAATCAATTAAATAAAATATTAGTATCATTTCTTTATTCACATGCAAGCATTGAATAATAAAGCCGTTCAATTCACTATTCATGAATTTCGAGCAAATATTGAGAGAATAAAAACTTGTTTCATTTTTTTGGTATGTTTAATTCCTTAGTTACGTAATCCATTACCTCATTCACAAATTCTCCTTCGTTATCACTAAGAAGTGTTTTCATTGCCCAGTATCGAGGGATAATTTCTTCAATAATTATTTGAGCGACTGTTTCCGCAGTCTTATTCTTAATTGGGAACACTTTGGCATAGCCTGTAAATAAAATCTGGAAAGTAGATCCCTCGGAAGCACCGAGAACAAGGCAAACAGTGAAGCCAATCAACAAAGGCTAGTACATATTTATTTCCAGCCAATGTCTGAGGTAGTGGGCCTGTTATGTCTACACTGACTTTAGAAAAGTGGTAATTAGGTATTTCTGTGGCCTTTAGTGGTGGTTTGTTCAAGTACATGTTTGTACAAGTTGGACAATAACTATTTTCGCTTGATGTAGTCATAACATTTGTCTGCACCCTGATGACTTAGCTCGTGATATTGTTTAAGTACTGCTGTTTGGAGGTGGGATGGGACACATAACCTGAGTACGGGTTCACCGTCTGGGTCAGAGATATAATACAGGATATCATCCAAAACTACGTGTTTGTTCATAGCTTTGGCTGGGTCATGAACTCGTAACTGCTTCTTATTTGATTGAACGATTCGTCCTTTAATTGCTGATTCAACATGTCTATATCTGTCTGGTCTGAAATTAGTTTTGCAACATCCTCGGGCGGATAAAGGACATAACTTACAAATTCCTTTGGAATGATCAAGTTTGTGTTGATAACATTGACCTGTAAGGTATTATCGTTAATGTCAACACAGCGGTCAATTGCCGCCCCTTCCTCAGGACTGAGAGGAGGGTGTGTCATGCGGGATAGCATGTCGGCACATACGTTTTCACGCCCACTGATGTATTCAATTTTCACATCATAACCTGAAATAGCTAATGCCCTTATTTGAACTTTCTTATTGGTCATTGGTGAGCTAAGGAGATGGACGAGTGGCTTATGGTCTGTCCGGGAAATCACTGGAGCGTTTCTAATGTACCTCTCAAAAGATTCAAGCCCAATTTTCAGCGCCAGAGCCTCCTTTTCAGCGCCAGAGCCTCCATACTTGTGGAGTATCGCTGCTGAGAGCGGCTTAATTTGTGAGACAAAAAGTGTATTGGCCTTTTGCAAAGCACATTTGGCAGAATGCTGCATTCTGGGTCACAAGTTTGAACCAAGACTACCCCTTTAGTTGTATCCGACGCATCGGTGTATATTACGTAACCTTTCGTAACATCAGGGTAAGCAAGGTGTGGAATAGTAGTGAGGCCATCTTTTAATGCTTGAAAACTATTTTGACATTCCGGAGTGCAATTAAATCTGGCGTATTTGGGTGTGAGTGCAATTAGGGGTTCAGCAATGCCTGAGACTGCAGGGATCATTCTTCTGTAGTACCCTATCATTCCGATGAAAGATCTCACCTCACGCACACAAGCCGGTGTATGCAGGTTGCGTATTACTTTTACTTTTTCGGGATCAGGTTTTATACCCTTTTCACTGACAACAAAGCCTAAATAATTTGTTTTTGGTTGCATTAAGCTGCACTTGCTTAGCTTAAGTTTAAGGTTGTGCTGCCTTAAGCGATTAAATACAGTGCTTATGTGTTCTAAGTGGGATTCAAATGTAGGAGACACAATTATTATGTCGTCCAATTAGGCAATTTCGAATGTTTCGCAGTCTTGCAGAACTATTGACATAGGCTCTTGTAACACCCTGGCCCCGATTTCACAAAAAACTTAAGTAATTACTTAGTTAAGTCTGTTATTTTAAAATCATGCTATTGCTTAAGCTATTGTTATTTAATGTTGATTTTTTTCTATACCAATGTATTTATAGCTAAATTAAACTATGGTAAGCAGTATTTGCCTGCAGTGCTTATTTCAGTCACACAAATATGATATTTCTATTTAAGCATGATATAACGAACTTAAGTATTTGCTTAAGTATATTTCTTATTTTTATACTTCATTTTCTGTAAAATTCAAAATTGTTGTGCTTTGATCTATCAAACAGTCATGTACGGGTCTGATATAGATGAAAAAGTCAACATTGAAGACGCATAAAGGGCAAAAACAAGCATTTTGAATAATAGACTTGGCTAAGCAATTACTTAAGTATTTTCGTGAAATCAAGACCTGGGGTCATTACAAAAGCCAAGGGGCATCTTACGGAAGGTAAATAGGCCTAAGAGCGTTTGAAATGCTGTATTTTCTTAATCTTTAGGATCCATCATGACCTGCCAGTATCCACTTTTCAAATCCAGTGTCGTAAAGCATTTTCCGTTCCAGAGTCGTGCTAGCATTTCATCTATCCTAGGGAAAGGTCACGAATTTCAATGCGTCACGAGGTTAATCGGACGGTAATCAATACAAAAGCGCTTAGTATTATCTTTCTTATTGACTAGTACGACTCCTGAAGACCAAGGTGAACGAGAGCGTTCAATAATACCCGCCTTCAACATATCCTTAACCGCTTTTTCAATAATGGCTCTATTTTTCAAAGGAATAAATTATGACTTCGCTTTTATAGGTCTAGCATCACCATTGTCTTCATCGTAACCGAATCAGTCTGGCCTAAATCCATATCACTTCTGCAAATAAATCAGTGTTCTGTTTTATCAACGGTTCAATCAATTTTGCATATTTACCTGGACAGTTGATATCGCCTGGAGCGAACTCGGACATAAACTTTGTTTTGTCAGTTTCACAAGATTAATTTTGCTGATTTTCAAATGTAATTATATCCACCTCATTAACTTTCTCAGTTTTTGCGAAATTGCAATTTTTCTTCAGGCAAATCGTTTTGTTTGTACTGTTTACAATTACAAGTAGAAAGTAAAATCTTTACGGACATTAACCACACACTCAGGTAGTCATATCAGATACTACGAGATACATAGAAATTGTGATTTAATTTTGTTCCGCCAATGTAAAATGGAATGTTTACTTGACCTAAAACTTTTAATTGACCTCAATTGACTGATTGCAAATTTATATTGATCTTTTTAGATAACTTTGTTTCAAAAGGTAGCGAGTCGTAAAATCGTTTATGAATAAGCGTTACTTTGCTTCCGCTATCTACTAGAGCTCTGTATCTATTTTTTCCTATCTTAACTAAACATGAATTTGGATTGCCTGTTATATTAACTTGATATGTTATTTTTGAATTATGTTGCATATGTTGTTTGGAGCTCCCCAAGCCGGCTTCAAAGCGTGAGGAGCGTGTTAGTTTAAAGGTGATGTTGCTTGTTGTGTATTTTGTGAGTATTGCCGCTGTTGTGTGTTTTGTCGTGCGTGTCTATTTGTGTTTTGTAACTGAGGGCACCTTACACGAATATATCCCTTCTGACCACAGTGCCAGCACTCAACATCTGCACTTCTGTTTGACCTTTGCCTATATTGTACTGCGTTCACAGTATTACATGGGGCTCTTTGTACACGACAATATCTCGCCGTGTGACCTTTTCGATTGCATAGTTGACATCTATGGGTGGGCCGTACATGATCTATTGCCATAGGTTCCTCATGCCTTTGGAACGTTTGTGAGGGTCGCGTATCACTGTGACCATAATCTCTTCCAGATCTGAGTGAGAACCTTTTCGTTAAATTCTGTTCTTGATTTACCGACTGAACGGCTGCCTGTAATGTTTTGGGGTTATCGCGCATGATCTTGAATAACCATGGGTGAAGCCATCAATAAAGAAACCTATAAGCTGCGTTTCTACTGCCGCTAAACCACGTGGTTGACCTGTAAAAGCCTCTTTTGCCAAGGCCAATAAGGATTCGGCATGGACCGTAACATTTTCATGTTTTCCTTGCCGCACATCACGCAAAAGGCGTAATGCGTGTTGAGGGTCAGTGATTTCGCTGAATCAATTTCTATTTTCAGTTCTTAATTGATCCCAAGTATGTGCATGGTTTGTTTCTATATACCTGAATGAAATCTGAAACAACACCCTTGCTGCTTTGGTAAGGAATCATTTTTTTCTTAACTTGATTTCCGGAGACACGTATGGCATACTTGTCCATTTCCTCCATCCACTGCCTAAATTTTGAAGGACCACCCTCATAAGGTGATATGAAGCTATCTATTCCCCGTGCCCCCATCATATTAAGAGTTTGCATTTTATTTTCTAACCCGTTTAAACCCGTTTGGAAAGGTGCCTGTTTGTTAGTTTGCGCCATTCTAGAAATTCAAACAAATAAATATCTAACTTACATGAAAATGGTCTGCAAATAATCCAATATTCCTCTCAAATCACTGACACTAATGAAACTGTTTGTTAATTACGTAATTTTGTGTCCATCACAGTTCTTGTAACGGTTACGTAATCCTGGTCAAGGCCACCAGAACGAGTCTTGTTACCTTACGGTAGTGTTATGAAAACGTTTAGAGTATTGTTCCTTCGTGTTGTGTCTCTGGTGGGTAATCAAGAACTCATATGTATGTGAAAAGAGAAGAGATGGAAAACAACAAACACACTGTCAGTTTTTATAATGTATTGATTGTTAACTAAAATGTGCAGAAATAATCACAAGCGAGTCTCTCTCGGTATTTACGTATATACAAGTTAAAATAGGTAAAACAGTTAATAGTAAAATAGTTCCAAATGTCTTTCAAACAGCACCCCCTGACGCTAATTGGTGGCTGGAAAGTGACGTGTATACATTACAAGTATCTACCTAACAATGCGCACCACAATACCGTGGTATATGGGTTTTATAACAACTGCGTGACCATTAACTGTCTAGACATGTGGACATAGTTATTATTAGCCTCTTTCTAAATATATGTTTGACCACTGCCCATAAGACATTTTGGAGCTTGTTGAGTTTTGGCGTCATTTGCGAGAACGTGATGAAAACATGACGTGCTGAATTAATTGACGCTAATAGATGACAATGTTCAGTTTTTTTAATCTTATGCTCGTAATGATGCCGTTTACATGCTCGAGACAGTGCCTTATTATTTCTTCTTTCAGTCTTTGACAGACACCAATAAAATTCCCGTTTAATATTTTTTAAGTAAAGTCGGCAAATATTTAACTTGAAAAATCGATAATTCTGCTCATGCTAATTGCTTGATAGTTCCCCTTATCCGCTGTATACAACTTTCACAAAAGAATAATTTTACGCTTGACACCGTTGCCATGAATTCCGGAAGCTGTAATGTTTACTTAAAGATGTAAAGTTGTTACTTTTCGCAGAAGTATCCAAAATATCCAAAATGAGTCAGTTAAGTACGTGCTCAACACGGTCTTCAATACCAGAAAGCTTAGTTGTCGACCAAGATGTAGAATTTGTTTGCGAACTTGAGCAAGCCAATGATTTATACTTTTCAAATGTTCAGTTCTCGGACGAACCACACTTTGGATGGAGAAAATGTTGTTTTTGATGACAGTGATGAAGAGAATTATGATTCTGACGAGAATGATAGTAGTGACACTGAGTTACCGAAAGTGGATATTTGTGAACGTGATATTGACATTAAGGAAAATAATGCAGTTAGTGAGTTTCAGGGAAAAGGCTGTGGTTGTCATAAAATTCATGGAAAACCTTGTAGTCAGGTTATTAACATTGATCAGGCTATTGAATATAGAATGCAGTGTAAGGAAATGACATCTGATGAACTTGATTTAACAGTTAAAGTGCAGCTGTCTGCGCACAGGAGAGATATTTCTCAATGGTCATCTGCTAGGAACAAGAAACAGCAATTAAATACCAGAGAAAGGGTACCACAAGAGTATTTTGTGTTTGGTGTAAAAGTGTGTAGAGAAACCTTCATGTTTTGTCATGGTATAAGTAAGAATAAGCTGGCAAACATAGATTCCTCACTTGATAAAAATGGACTTAAACCTATGACTCACGGAAATACAGGTAAAGTGCCCAAGCATGCTTTGTCAATGACGGACATTGAACAGATTGTAAGATTTTTGTCCAGCTATGCAAATGCTAATGGTTTGCTATTACCAGGTACATTGCCAAATTACAGACAACACAGTGTTATACTGTTACCATCTGATCAGAGTAAAGCTGACATACATGCTCTTTATAATGAAGCAGCACAGCAAAATAGTTTCAGGGCAGCCTGTCTGAAATCAAGAAAATATGGTTGCAACAATGTCCGCACAAAGTTATTTGTAAACCAGCTACAGATCTTTGTGCTAAATGCCAAAAATATGCAAATGAAATCTCTAACAGTGGAAATTTAAGTGAGGAAGAGAAAGAAAAACTTTTAGAGAGAATAACAGAACCCACCTGAGTAAAGCCAAATGTCAGATAGATTACTACAGGGAAAATGTAAGGCTGCTAAATTGAATTATTCAGTGATGACTCCAGAACAGAAACTGAGAGGTTTGTTTATTTAGAATTTAATTAGATCTATTATTAAATTTAAAAAATATATAAAAATATCAAACTTATCATGTTAAATTTTGATGAAGACATGTAATGAGATCACCAATCTATCTAAATATCCTCTGTGTTTTGTGATTTGCAACAAAGTGGAGAAAAATTACAGAAAACTAGCTAGAAAATTGGCTTTTCAATCAATTAATTGTAATAAAGTGTGGTTTGTATACTGTTGATTTATAAGTAAAAATTGATGTAATAATTGGTTAATACAACCAAGTTTTATACCACAAATTACCTGCACTGAGTTTTACATTTTGTACACCAATGTGTTAAAGTTTAGGACATTGGTGTATAAAATTTAAAAAGTCAATGCAGGTAATATGTAAAAACCCTGGCATGTAAAAGTGTGCCTCTCAAACTACCTTTATTTCTTTTAGAAACATTATAACAATGGAATTTTAATCTAGGCTTGTAACTAGTCAATACTACCATATTTTTTCCAATTCATGCACATGCTACATGAGTAACTTCAACTCCTTTTACAATATAATATATACAATACATAACAAGTAAAGATGAATATAAATATAGGTAAATTTGATTAAATTTTAATATATATGTTTTATTAATAAAGGTCAGCCACCATGTTTATTGCCTGGAACACAGCAATACTCATTTGATTTTGCCCAGCAGCTATTTTATCCACACCATGCACAACAAGTTGGACCTCTGTATTTCAAAACTCCCAGGAAGTGCCAGTGCTTTGGAGTGTGCTCAGAAGGAGCAGGTAATTCATAGTATTATTTGCTCATATCACACTGTTGATTAATTTGTATTCTCTCTAGATTTCTATGTTACACAATCAATCACATGACATACATAAAATTTATGTATAATTCTAGATATCAGAGATATACTGTCATTCTGTAAATAAAATCTGGAAATTAGATCCCTCGGAAGCATCGAGAACAAGGCAAACAGTGAAAATTGCAGACTCGGTTTGATTGAGTCTGTTCATGGGCAGTATACAAAGTTGTAAGTAACATTCACCTAGTATCAGATTATAACATGAATGGCACAGTAATATAATGACCAAGTAGTATAATATTATTATGTTATTATGAGGCTTTACTTGTCATTGTCTTCAAGTTTTTGGCATACTTTACACCAGGTACACAGGTATTCTATGTTATTGATGAAGCAGAGTGTACTGGTAAAGGAGCTAACTGTGTGACCAGCTTACTGCACCATCATTTTCAGCACCATGGGTTTGGAGAGGAGCATGTGCAGTTGCAAATGGACAATTGTTCTGGACAGAACAACAACAACACTGTATTGTGGTATGCAACTTTATTCATTGTTCATACAAAAGATAAAATCAAATAACTCAACTAGGGACTAAAACATTCTCCTATATGGGAAGTGATTAATTTTAGAATAAACATTTTATCAGGGTAGACATATACACAGATTTCATTATAGAATAAATGATCTTGTCATATCTGAAAGGTATTAATTTTTCCTTTTCGATATATTCTGAAAATAAAGAAATGTACTATGCTGGCATATTTATGTTATTTTCATAATGACATTCCATTTGGGTATTGGCTATGGAGAACTATGACTGGGCTTCACAAGACTGTTGAGTTCTCACTCATGGAAGCTGGCCATACAAAGTTTAGTCCAGATTGGCACTTTGGAGTATTCAACTTTAAATTGCGACACTGTACAGTTGAGACCCTAGTACAGATTGCTACATGTGTTCTTCTGTCTTCAAAAAACAGGCACAACATACCTCAGCTTGTAAATGATAGTGAGAAACCAGTGTTGTTTTATGAATGGTCTGTATAATCTTGGTCAGTTTTTCAAATGTATTCCTTCTCTGAAAACGTACCATCAATTCAGCATGACAAGTGAAAAGACTGGTGTAGTATTGGTTAAGGAATTTGCAGCTGACAATGGACAGGAAATTAATGTCTTTAAGAAAAATCCTCCAGTCCCAAGTGCTAGTCAGTTGCCTTCTGTAATTGTGCCTAAAGGATTAGATCCATCTAGGCAGTGGTATCTGTGTAATGAAATTAGGCAGTATTGTCTTAAAGAAAAAGGCTCATGCCCTAAGCCATTGGTTCCAAAACCTGAAACTATCACATTTAAAAGTGATAGTGAAAATAGGAAGACATACAGTAAGCCAGATCAAGTGTTTGTCTAGCTTCTGTACAAAAGACTGAGATTTGGATTCTGGCTTAATATTAAAATGAACATCAGGATACTCCTTGTATGTGTATATTCCTAATGTCAGAATCAACTGGTGACTTTAACAGTGTATCACAAGTTTTGTTTTATAAACATGTGTTAAGCAAATGTGATTTCACAGACACATTTAAAAAAATAAATATTGAAAGGAACATGTCATCTATATACTTCACAAGTACTTTTAATTGTTATTTCCTAGTTATTTGAAATACATTCTCAGTTGTTCTTTACTACAGATATTCCATTTTGTCATGTTTCATAAAGCATTTGTGAAACTACTGTGATGCATATGTCACTGGAATTGAAATCCATACTTGAAATCACAGATTGGAAACTATTAAATTACAAAAATGATATTCAGATCATTGCATGATTAGACTATGGTAAAGTAATTGAATACATGTGTATGTATTATTTAATTCTACATACTGTTTAACTACTGACAACAATGTAAGTTATTATTTATTTTTTAGTATATCATAAGTATTTTTGAACATTATAATGCAAATCTTAGTGATTTCAAGATTAATTTTCTTAATAACATTTTTTTGATATATATGTTTCAAGTTTGGCTCTGGTTTGTAGTATAGTGTATATACTTTCAGTTTATACCTCATATAATTGCATTTGCATGGTTGCTATGGTAACAGAATTTGACTATTAAAACCTACCACTCACTTTATGTGATAAAAATGATAAAAACATGAATTAATAATGATATGAGTGAATTCTAAAGTTATCAAGTTGTTTATCTATTATGTATCACATTTTTATTGTTGCTATGGTAACAAAATTATGTTATGAATTTTAGACCGGAGATATGTTCATTCGTTAGTGACAAACTATTGCAGGTATGAAATAAACCTATTGAATTCAAGTTATTAAGATCATATTTTTTGTGTTTTGATTTTTATTTCTCTAGTAATATTAGTTGTACACAAAACATCACTAACAGATATGCACATGGGAACAAACATCATATGTTTTTCAAACAGAAGTTACTTCCAATGTTAACTGCCAGTAGGACAAAAGGTGTACTTTGTTATTTCTCATGTAATAATAGGTAAAAATATCACGATGTCTATATTTTATGCTGATAGCATAAAGAAAAACACTTTAAGCTTATATTTTTATAATTTTAACTTGGTTACCATGGCAACCATTATGTTAATATATATCTGCTAGTTCTAGTTATTGAGCGGTTACCTCTCCATACCACTTTGTCATATTATATACCATGTAAATGACTAGCACACTAGTACAAGGTGAATAAAATGTGTTGTTTCATTATAGTAATTGGTTTGTTTAAATACTTGAAAAACTGGAAAAAATGGTGGTATTGTAAAAATTACCCTATTTCCTTAAATATCACTGAAACAGCCCTAATATTTTTCTTGCATAACAGGGAGACATTGATTACTAAAAAAATTATCAAAAACTAAATTTCGACAAAAATCTTCAATAAGTTCCTTTTTCCCATGCCTTGTCACATATGTCACTCGCCGATGTATGTATACCTGTTTGACCGGTTAAGGTATTTTATGTATAAACTAAAATATACGAATATACATGAAGGATGGAATGCTAATTATCATAATGATCAGGGTAAACGTTAAAGTATAACAATCTGTTTCAACTGTAAGTTCATCTTTTTTCAGACAATTAACAGCAAATAGCGAATAGTGAAAATGATTATTTTCTAAAATAAAGTTTGAAATGTATGTTGCATGAAAAGAGTATGAAAATTCGTTACAATTTCATTACTGGATTAATAGTGAACTCGCAGGCAACTGATTGTGTTTGTATTATTTTTTTGCGATTATATCATTTTCCTTTTTTTTCTGTACGTAAATGGTCATGTGTCTCCATATATCTGAAGATACCTCACGAGCATACACAGATGAGAAAAGTTTCACTATTCATGAAAATTAATGAAAATGTCAAAATTATACCGCAAAGTCGCTTAAAGAACCAATTTAAAGGTATGTTGTCTTATATAACTTTTAAAATAACCAAAAGATAATCTTTGAAGCTAAAAAAGCAAGAAACAATTTAACTTGCTCTCGCTGTAAAAACGTTTAGGTTACGGTCTTTTGTCGGGTGGATCATAAGGTAGAAACCAAATAATATTTTACTTTAGATTTTAAAAGCGCTCTCTGTGCACACCTAGAGCACAAAATTGGCGCAGTTTCTTGACATACTTTGCATTTGTTACAAGCATAACATTAAGTAGCATTACGTAACATGATTATAGATCATGAAATATATTTTACTGTACCACTTCTGCCTGATTTTAGAAAATGGACTAGAAAAGACACCATGTAACACTCCTGTAACATCCTTATTACATCTCTATATCACTACTAAAGACGTTTTTTTCGGCCGAAGTTAAGAAATTTAGTGTAACATGCGTAACATTATGAATACAAAAAGACATCTTTTCTCAGACACACGTAACCTACGTAACACCTATGTAAAACCCCTGTAACGTCCTTCTTATATCAATATGATACTACGAAGGACGTTGTTCGGCCGAGTTTAAAGACATATGGTGCAACATGCGTAACATTTTGACTACAAATAGTCACCTCTTTTCAGACATACGTTACATAAGTAACTTCAATGTTACAGGCCTCTAACATCCTTGTTGCATCAATATAATACTACTCAGGATGCTTTCCGGCCAATTTTAAAAAATGGGGTCTAACTTGCGTAACATTTTAACTACAAATATTATATACCCTTCTCAAATGCGCTCATATGAACGGTCGAAAGGGGTGCACACGCAAGTCCGCAAAAAGCGATATTGACCCGCATTAAATGAGTGCATTTGAGAAGGGCATATAATATAACAATTATAGACTTATGTTTCGGTCAATATGTGTTTTTAGGGACCTATAAAACATATATTGACCTCAACATAAGTCAATAACTGTATAATAAACATATCTTCTCAGACACACATAACATAAGTAACATCCATGTGACACCCCTGTAACATCCTTGTTACATCAATATAATACTACGAAGGACGTTTTTTCGGCCGAGTTTCAGAAAAACGGTGTTACATGCGTAACATTTTGACTACAAGTATACACCATTTCTCAGACATAAGTAACATCCATGTAACGTCCCTATAAGATCATTGTTACATCAATATAACACTACTAAGGACGTTATTCAGCCAGTTTCAAGAAAAGGGGTGTAACGTGTGTAACGTTTTGACTACGAATTGACACCTCTTTTAGACACACATTACTTAAGTAACATCCATGTAACACCCCTGTAGCATCATTGTTATATCAATATGATACTACTTAGTATGTCACCAAATTGGGCCAGTTTTATGCCCTATCTTATTAGTAAAGGAAAAAATATGTCCGAACCTCAAACTAATTCCGACATGAAGTTTTTTGCTGATTTATAATCTTTAGATTAGTATACAATACAGGAAAAGGTCCTCAAAAACCAAGCCATGCTCTGAAAATTAGGTTATATTTATGGGCAGCTTCCTTTAGATTTCAATTTCAAAAAGTGTTGCGACTTCATCTAAAATAAAATCAGTTAAATAAAATACTAGTATAATTTCTTTATTCACATGCAAGCATTGAATAATAAAGCAATTCAAGAACCGTAAATAATTTTCGTCACTATTTATGAATTTCGAGCCAATATTGATGCTATCAAGTACCCAACCAATCAGCAGAAATATTTGAATATATTTTTCTTTCACCAATAACTGTCTTTTTTTCTTGTTTCTGATTTTGGGATGCGCATGTCTGCTGTTAAAACCTTTTTAACTCCACTGCCGTCGAGTTTGTCTTAGAAATATGTATGTATAAATTTGGTTAGAAATTCTGTTCTGAATTTTGACACTTATGTTCTGATACCCCAAGAAAGTAATATACTAAAGCTTTAAATGTCTTTTTGGCTGATATTCAAAGAACACAGTTATGCTGTAGTTTACCAATATAAGAACAATAAGCATATGCTCCACATTAACGGCCACAATAGGTATTAGATTTAGTTACGTCTACAGAATTCTAGATGCAATATCTCAAGAATGTGCTTTGATATGTTTGAGGACTTCTTTTGTATGTTTTATTTCCTTACATACTACTTATTCAACACAATTAGTTCAATCTCAAAAGTTAAAATGACAAGCATATGATAATAGAGTTAATGACTTTCAGAGAAGTATAGCACGAGTGATCAGAGTATTTCGTCGCAGAACGAGTCAGATACTAGTTTTCGTACACTACGTATACAAAACATAACACTCTATTAAAGCAAAGCCGATATATATGACCAATAACTGTGTCAATGATAAACCCAACAAAATGTTCTGTATTCACTGTAAATAACTTACCTTAAGCAGATGATTTTTATAAAGTAAGAAAACGCCAGCAACGATAGTGAGAGAAATGTCTCATAAATATTTATTGTTTCGCAAAATGATTTTACGTAATGTATATTGAATCGATTTCTAGTTGTAAAATATTGGCACATTAGACAAGTAGAATGTTGATGCTATGCATAAATTTGCCGAAAACAAGCTGATTTAGAATTTTAAACGATTTTCTGTTCTCTTGCTAGATAAAAACAAGGCCAAAGCGATGTTCAAATCTAATGGATTATATGGATTATTTTTCATGATTGGATACTAAACTAGCGCCACCACAAACAAGTGGTTATAAGGAAAGAGGCTGTCGAAATAATTTTCCGTGGTGCAGCTATCACCGGTTTAAAATTGTAATGATTTACATTTGCCTTAAATTTTTATTGATATAACTTATCTCAAACGTCGGAGAATGTAGTGTCGTTTAAGTACACTTTTACTATAGGTTTACTGTAATTATTTTTAAATATAATGTAAATTGTTGTGCTATGAGCTTTTTCCTGATGCGGGCGTTTGCACATATTGATATATGTCTGTATTCAAACTATTATCAATGCACAGACACATTATGTGAATATTATCGCACCTACAAATGGCCTTAATATGTATGATGCTTACACAGACACACATAAGACTTAATAATTAATTAGACTTAATAAAAAACAAAGACAAATATCAAACAGGGAATGCCACGTACCAAAAACGCAACCTCTTCAAAACGAAACCCACAGCACGCAGACGTGCACATCATACACACTCGCACACAAAGCCAACACACTAGGACAAAACGAACAAACAAAGGAACACATTGGGGCACCGCCTTGGAACGGTCAGTGGCAGAAACACCACTGGAAGACTTAAACTGGTTTATGTTGCGAACCTTCTTAATGGAAATATGCCAGTATTTTTTTAAAGTGCCGGAGCTATCGCATGAGCTATTGATGGTGCTATACAGTAGCGGTGGCACTGTGGCGTATGGTTTGTATTTTACTGGTGTATTGTGGTAACGAATTAACACTTCCATGTTGTTTAAGATTTGAACAACATGAGGTTTATTTCTCTTCCTCTTATATTTACTATATAAATTTTCTGTCATCGAAAGTAAAACAGAGAAGATAAAACAGTACATAGTCTTAATGTGTCCACCAAGTAACATTTCCTATAGACATGTGGTTCTCCAAAATCTCTCATTAATACAAAAATTATTATGTAACTTGTCGAATGTTATTTGCCTAGAATCATTTCTTTGCATTGACAAGCATAATACATGCCTCGTAACCAAGGATATTAGGTACTGCGACTTAACTCAGAAGTGAGAGAAATTCGGTTTATTTACATTTCCTTTTTTTCAAGTAATTAGTTGTGTTTCTGTGTGTTCGGGTTAAGCGTCTTTTCAACATTAAATACTCCCGAAACGGTTTACTCCTAATATTTCACTTTGTTGATAATACAGGTATCAACAGGCTTATCTGCCTGATTAATGACAGAGTGTTTTTGCACCAAAATAATGCAATATGGTGTCACAAGTGTCCACTTCGTCAAAATATTCAAGTATTTCTTCATATTAATTGTCATTATTAGAATTGTTTCATCTTAATCTGATGATACTGAATGACTTGTCAAAGTCGTTTGCTGTTTGGAAGGTGACTTTACTTGTGATATCAATGAATATATTTAGCCCTTTTGCATGGCGACACTTTCATGGAGTCTGTTTTGTTGCCGCAGAACTTGCCTACATTGGTGAAACTGTAGCTTACTAGAACTATCCCTTTTATTTTTAGCTTAGCAATATATTGTTCTTCTTTTGGCTGTTATAGTGATACTTGAGTATACAAGAGGGTCATTGACCCTAAAGCGCTCACCTGTGTACAAGGCTTCAAGTGTGTTTGTATAAGTACAGAGATCGGTTTCTTCTATATTAGCCTATATTATATTAATGTCAACACATTTTTGAACCTAGGGCAATAATAATAAATACGGTAGATATTACAAATCCAATATTATACATTAAACATCAAAGCTACTATTATTGATTTGATAAAAGTTTCTAATATAAAAGCTTATAATAAGTACATATCAGACACAGGGGCGTGGACATTGTTTTACCATAGGGCAATAATTTAGGGAGTATGGTAGAGCGTTAAACACTTATAAAATCTTACGAACGTTTGTTAGAAGTTTTGATTATGGTATTTTATAAATGAACATAGCAACATGTATTTTGATACGAAATCTTACAAATGTTTGTTGGAGATGCCTGTTATTGTTTATTACGATGTAAAGATTAATACAGCAGCGTACACAGTTAAAATATTTAGTAGTTTTGAGTATGGTATATGTATAAAGAAATGTTTTGTAGATTTAATCCTACAACGATTAATACTTGTTATACAGTTCAAACGTTGTGTACATGTATAGCTTACAGTAATTGGAAGATTTAATATTTATTACTATTGCTCGTTATGATACATAATAACTACGGTACATAATACAGGTACTATCATTTAACGCACAGATGTATAATTTCCATTAGTTAATTCAAACGCTTTGCCATAAGCTGCTATTGTTTATTTTACTGGTACGTTTTACAGATACAGATACATTATACTTATACTAAACATAAATATCCTTCGCGAATTCTCTATTTAAGCGTATAGGTATATTTTACCTTCGGCAACAATGTCCCCACGCCTACGCCTGTAGCACAAAATGTTTCTCATCTTTTTTACTTTTTCTGTAGCATACTATCGGGGGATAATGAAGGTGGACCAGCTTACAACCATCAAACCCATAGCTTGTTTATTCGGCATGGCATCTCAATAGCCCGAATCACCTATCGCTAATCCATTATAACGTCCAAAATCTGCATCATAAGGTTGATCCCTAGCAGCTGACCGGAGTTTTTTGATGTCTTGACCTTTTCTGAAACTTGGTTAAGTGACTCCATTCCCACTTATGATATTCTGTTCCAAGGTTTTCACAAACCAGTTTGTAAAGACCGCCTTGGCGACAGCCACGGTGGGGTAATAGCCTATGTTAAAGATTATATAAATTTCGTCAGAAGACAGGACCTACAGATTCCCTATGTAGAATGCATCTGGTTGGAACTGAGGCTGTGTAACGCTAAAAAGGCATTAAATGGCATATTTTATCATCCCCCCACCCCCCAAATTCAGGAGTCAACTACCTTACTCTTATTGAAAATTCTATAGGACTTGCTGTTGATACAGGAATCAGAAATGTTATTATTACAGGCGATTTTAATTTTAAACACACAGGTTGATAGTAGCTATAGGAAAATTG